>NC_081533.1:30008441-30193441 GCF_030273125.1 Centropristis striata
CTGGGGACATTTTCAGCCATTTTTGTCATTTTTCACTTTTGTTTTGGCAGTAATTTTGGCTGTGATATTGCAAATGGCATGATATTTGGAAGAAGGTTTTTTTTTTCTTGATATATTTTTCTAATGTGTCTATAATACCCTGTGTACACATTTACTACCCTTTCAGACGCTTCAGGCTGAAAATGTCCACTTTCAAATAAACGCTATAAAAGCTTTTTCTGCATAAACCTCTTAAACAACTTCCACCCTCCTCAAAACTACCAAACATTGAGGATTTTAACCCTTTTAATGCCATTTTGATTACATGATGTCACTGTTTTTCAAAGAAAAAACACACAAAAATGTAGTTATTTTCCATATAATAAATTATTTTTTTGGCTTTTTCATCATTGGTTTTTATCACAGCCTTTGATATGTTAGAGACAAAATTGATTAAATTGGTTAAAATCCTCAAAATCTTTGAATGTTTGGTAGTTCTGAGTAGGGCGGAAGTTGTTTAAGAGGTTTATGCAGAAAAAAGTAGAAAAAATATTAATCTGTAAAGCTTTTATGGCATTTTTTGGAAGTGGACACTATAAGCGGGAAGGGTCTGAAAGGGTAGTAAATTAAAGTGGACCCAGAGGGTTAATTTATTTATTTTTTACTAGAATTACTTCGAGCGGTGTCCTCTTTCTTATGTGATAATTATCTTTAGACAAACCCAAAAGTTAAAGAAGAAGTGTAGAAGGTTGTTTTCAAATTCCTCTGTTATGTTATTATGAATATTCATCGAGGGTATCATTTTTGAGGGAGGCTGGCTCGCTACCACTCTTTATTATTTTGTTTATTCGTTTATCGTTTTTACATTAGATCTGATTTGAATTGCTATGGTCTGCTTTGTTGAAGCGTAATAGAGGTGAAAGAGTCTTAGAACTAGACGAGCTAAAGCCCTCAGCTGTCTGTCTGTCATGTGACCCCCGTCTTAGGGTCATAGTACTCCTTTAAGTCTTTCAGCTAAATTAAATATGCCATACATCTTTGGTTGTTGTATACTCATAAATAAAAACTTGATAAAAGTTACTGGATAAAAGTATGAAAATAATGCCACTGAAACCAAAAGAGGGTTAAAAGACCAAGAAGACTCCCTGATGGTGATGGTGCATTGCCTGATAACAGGACATTTTACAGGTACAGGTACGAGGCACCAATTAGGGGTGTGCCATATCGTATCGATGTAGTGGTTAAAGTTGTTTTAATCACAAAAAGCTACTTATTCCCTGTCGCTAAACACATGCAGCTTTCAAAATAAGAGCACAGTGTGTTAACAGAATCCACCACATGATTTACAAGAAGACAAGAGGATTACAAAATAAGATGCCTTAAATAAAACATACAAGAACCTTTATTCTCCTTTACAAAATTCATTAAAATATGCCCCCAGAACCCCTAAATGGTTATTTTTAATATTTGCTCATATTCAAGAGTCAAGAGTAAAAAAAATGTATTTGGCAACTGTTGAGATTTGCACTTCACACTACATTTTAGATTTTTATTTATTTATACAGACTAAAAAAAATATCATATTTTCTATATCTTTTTAAGTATTTCCTAATATCGTCAAGAATATCGTCATCGCAAAAATAGCCTGAAATATCGTGATATTCTTTTAGGGCCATATCGCCCAGCCCTAGCACCAATACATGCAGGAGAGGAGAGCGCAGCTTTTATGATCGGGGCACTGGGAAGACATCAAGTGGCCAGAAACCCACTGAACTCACAGCCACAGCCTTAAGCACTTATTCATTACACAAGGCCTGGAAAATACCCTGAGGAGAACCATCCAACATATGTGTGTGTGTGTGTGTGTGCGTGCGCGCGTGCTCACGACAACTCACTCAATCAAAACACCGCTGACATTTTCAAATTCAATACACTTATCTGGAAGTGGAAATATGAGAATGTTGTGGCTTACTCTAAATGGAACAGGACATATTTGGTATTTCCATTCCAACAGTTGGAGCAATGACAGGCCACACAAGTGATTACAGCCCTCCTCGTTCACACATTAGGCAAAAAAATAAAAGAAATTGGGAACCACAAGGATAAACATGGCCACATTTACCTTTTCTCAATGATCTGGCCTTCTGCTACTGTGTAGCTTAGACCGTTAGCTCGACGCTAGCAGGAGGTTCAGGTCAGGTCCACATGCACCCACTACTCTAATGTGGACATTCTGCTTTTTCCAAACTGCTGTGGAGCAGATTTCTGCTAGAAAGCAATCAGTGGTGGTGAGGCTGGGTCTGTGGAGCCAGACACTGTCTGATACTCCACTACAACACAACAATGGGGAGAGGTAGACTACTCACAGAAGTGCTATTTGAAGGATATTTCAATTATGATTTTATAAAAAATTTGTCTGCTAAAAACAAGTTTTAAAAGTTGACTTTCTATCAGGCAGCAACCTCCGGGTCTGAGCAGGGAGGCAAACCAGGAAGTGCCTTAAGCTGCATTCTACCGATAATTCCAGCAGGGGGCGCTAAGTTTGTCTGCAGAAAGATTTCTGTCCATTCATTTCAATGCAAAATGAGAAAATTTCTCACTTGATTTATTACCTCAGATTTTTTTTTTTTTTAGGACAACACTTTAGTCTCAATCACTAGTAAAACATCTTCTTCAAGACAATTTGATGTTAATAGTTCAAATAATGGCCCCATTTAGGAGAAAATAGAAGATAAAGAATCATATGATTTGGGGCGTGGCTACCTTTGATTGACAGGTCACTAACAAGGCGAGCCGCCACCAGGAGAGAAGCAGAACAATGCGTATCCACGGCAACGTGTCAATAAAGTTATATATAACGTTATATAGATTAATAAAAAGGACATTTACCGGTTTGGTCTCATAACTTTGACCCTTTCACTCTATTTTCACTCAATGACAGTTTATTTTAATGTTTTGTTCAGTAAAAATGTCTTGTTCAGCGTTTGGTTGGACTAACAGACACTCCAAGGAGTCGCTGCTCAGATTTCTGAGGTCAGTAACATACATTTTGTTCTTGTTTTTTGCTAGCCATAACTAACATCCCAGTTAATGCTGACATGAATTAGCAGCAGCTTCTCTCAGTCAGGTTGAGGTGTAGAGAGGCTGTAGTCAGTGATCAGATCCCTCTCGCTCCTCCACAGTCCAAATATGGTCTGCTTCCCGTATCGGAAACAAGATGGCGACGGATGTAACGCTGAACTCGATGCTTCCAACGGGCAGTCCATAAACCAATGGTTGACGCCACGGTCACTACGTCCATTATTTATATACAGTCTATGCTTTCTATCCTACTTTTTCCTTTATTAGTATGATAAGCTCTTCTGATTGTTCCCCAATACTCTTTGTTGCCACTTACTAGAGTTGTTGCGTTTCATAGACGCCGTCCCATTGGTCCCATTGACTCCGTTCTTCTTCTGGTTCTTTGGCTCGGCCTTCTGCTTCGATGCCACCCCGTTTGGCCCTGATCCCTTCTTTCCCTTCAGCTGATTGGACAAGAAAAAGAAGGAGTTAACACATAAACATATATTGATTGTTGAGCTTGTTGTGCTCGTGTTTTGCAGCTTGGCCAATCAAGCCAATTTTCATTATGACATCTTTTAAGATATATTTGAAAAAAATAATGGCACTTGTGCGATAAACCTATGCATCATCAACATGTGAAATGAAAGTTAGTTTAAAATGTTATAGAATTACTCCCCCTCTTTAAAAATTGAAGTAATAACAGTAATACCTTTTTAGCTCTTGGGTAGAACAAGCTGAAAACACAACATATATAATAAGAAGCCTATGAGAATGTTGTTATAGCTAATGTAGTATTGTGCACTCTTTTTACATCCTTCATTTATATCTTGGAATGATCATTAACAATGATGCAGATTTTAAAGTTAAACAAACAAACAAAGACATTATTAAAAGTAATTGTTCTGCCCTTTAGGCATTTTAATTGCTAATTCAAGCAAACAAGTCGTTAAAAACTAAATAAGACATCAGTTAAACACATACTTGCAAAAATAAAACCAAAATGGAAAAAACTAAAACTGATCCAGACAGGGATTTACTTTATATTCTGTAATTATTTTAAACAGCATCTCAACTCATTCTTCAGTGTATTTATGAGGATTTTCCATCTCTCAGGATGGAAGTGCTTTGGAAAAACAGAGCAGGGACTAAGAGCTGGTTAATGGAGTTCAACTCAAAATTCTAAACTATTACTTGACCATGCCACCACTTTATTAGGTACACCTTGCTTGCTAATATAGTGGCCGGTGAGTGTATTATTAACCCTTTGATGCACAACATGGGTCTAAAGTGACCCGACAGAGTTTTTATGTTCTATAACTTTGCAATAAATTATTTTCATCATTCAGTATTCCAGGTTTTCCTCAATTCTTTTGTTTTTGATCATCATACATCCTCATTTTATGTTTTCCTTTATTCTTTTTTGAATAAAAACCCTTTTTGTGTCACTACCCTTCTAATGCAAAACATGGGTCAAAAATGACCCATATCCATTTTTTTTAGCATTCTACGTAGCTAACTTCTTGGCTAAGTATTTAGTTAAGTAGCTTGTTAAGCTAACTACATAGCTAACTTCTTGGCTAGGTATTTAGTTAAGTAGCTTGTTAAGCTAACTACTTAGCTAACTTCTTGGCTAAATACTTAGCTTAGAAAGCTACTTAGCCAAGTAGTTAGCTATGTAATAATACAAAAACCTTTTTTCTTCATAAAGTATGAGAAGCAAAATGGAAATAATGATCTGTTATCAAAAACAAGATATTAAAGAATACTTGGAATATTCAATCATAAAATAAGTTGATATGAAAAGACAGAGCACAGAAACACACAGCAGCATGAAATAACATGGGGAATGCATTCATTCATTTTTTCACTCATTTTGTGCATTAGAAGGGGTTAAAATATGTTGTGCATCAAAGGGTTAATAAAGAAAATATTCTTCATGTTTTGTGCTATTTTAGACGTGACAATGTCAGATCTGTATGTGTAATTCTGTCACAATAAGCTGTCCATGGTTTTGTATCGCCTCCCAAATAATAATCTGACCATGGAAGAACTTTTCAGCTTTATGCTGTTGTTGTTGTTGGCCTGTATTGATATTCAAGCAGCTGATTCCAATTTGAACACAGGGCCAGTGTTGTTTTGGGGAAAAAAAACAAAAAAACAAAGCACAAACGGGAAAAAAAGGGGAAAAAGGGAATTAAAGAGTGGTTAATCATAAGTCCAAGTGTTGAAATGGAAAACAGTGTTAGTCACCTGAGTAGTGGCTTTATTTTTAGTGTCAGCAGTGAGGAACTTAGAGGTGACTTTAGAAACAGGGGTTTTGTAGAGACTGGTAGAGGTGTTGGAAGAGGAAGTGGAAGAAGAGGAAGGCTTAGGAGGATAACGACTGTCCAGCTTGGCCAAAGGCATGTTCTCATAGTGCTCAGCGTTCTCATAGTGCACCTCCTCTTTCAGCTGGCGCCCCCCTGTGCTGGGACTGGAGTACTGAGTCTCCGGGTCCTTGTGTTAGACCAGACCAGACCAGCATGCAAGCAAGCAAGCAGAGAGAAGAGAATACATAACGAGAAAGAACAGAAAAGAGAGAGATGACAGCAGTTAGTAACTCGACTTTGTCAAATCGAGTGATGCAGTATGTGAGTTAACCCTCTATGGTACGACGTTGCCATGGCAACAAACCCATTTTAACCCATAAGAACCCAGACCCAGATATCCATAAAGGAAAGTTATGGGGGATATATCACAGACCAAGTGAACCACGCAGAACATATTTATGATGTGGGGTTTTTATGGTCATTCTGTGTCTTTTTTTAGTAATTTTGTGTCTTTTTTGTGTCTTTTTTTAAGTAATTTAGTTTTTTTCTGTCGTTTTGTGTCCTTTTTTGGTCATTTTGTGTCTTTTTTATGTAATTTAGTGTTTTTTCAGTCATTTTGTGTCTTTTTTGGTCATTTTGTGTCTCTTTTTTTTTAGTAATTTTGTGTCTTTTTTGTGTCTTTTTTAAGTAATTTATTTTTTTTCTGTCATTTTGTGTCCTTTTTTGGTCATTTTGTGTCTTTTTTTATATAATTTAGTGTTTTTTCTGTCATTTTGTGTCCCCTTTTTGGTCATTTTGTGTCTTTTTTATGTAATTTAGTGTTTTTTCTGTCATTTTGTGTCTTTTTTGGTCATTTTGTGTCTCTTTTTTTAGTAATTTTGTGTCTTTTTTGTGTCTTTTTTAAGTAATTTATTTTTTTTCTGTCATTTTGTGTCCTTTTTTGGTCATTTTGTGTCTTTTTTTATGTAATTTAGTGTTTTTTCTGTCATTTTGTGTCCTTTTTTGGTCATTTTGTGTCTTTTTTGTGTCTTTTTTAAGTAATTTAGTTTTTTTCTGTCATTTTGTGTCCTTTTTTTTGTAATTTTGTGTCTTTTTTGGTCATTTTGTGTCTTTTTAAGTCATTTTGTCTGTCTTTTTTGTGTCTTTTTAAAGTAATTTAGGTTTTTTGGTCATTTTGATACTGCCTCCAGCGGCCCCCAGGTAATTTGAGTTTGAGACCCCTGGTCTAGAATATTTAAAGTGTTTGTTACATGGGTGTCACCGTGGGTTCTTATGGGTTAAGCCTTCTACATAAAGACAATACATCCCCAGTTATGATGCAATGAATTAAAAGAGAGGTGGGATTCTAATTATACCAATAGCCAGCCAATTACTCACGATATGGCCCAAAAATTTGAATTAAATTATAAAAATGTATTTTTCAATAGTTTTTACTTTCAAATGAGATGCATCTCATGCATGCATCCAGGCTACTGGGGATTGTTCGGACTATAACATGAGTTTTTAAATAAATGTTAATACCATTTTAAACAAAACTCTCTTGTTTTCATTACTTTCCACTATCGTACAGTGTTGCCGTATGGCAACGAACCCTAAAAACTACTAAATAAATCATATTTTTTGAAAATATCTCTTGATTATGTTTACTTGGTCTATTTTAAGACAAAAAAACACCCAAAACAATTTCTTACCAACTGGGATCATAATGTGTACCATATTAGATCAGTCTGTGTGAGCTGGTGGAACTGCTTTTATTTAAAACAACTGATCTAAATGAGAGCCAAGTGGATCATTATCTTTATCTAACTTATAACTACTTAAATTCAGGCTGGTGTTTCACTGGCAGCTCTACTCTGGGGCCAATTCACAAAAGGACTGTGAGGCTTTTGTGGCCACTAAACATGTGCAAATAAAGCAAAAACAAACCGTGTAATTCTCAAAGCACCCAAAAAGAGTGAACTGCACCTCTAACTGTGCTGCCAAGCAAACTGTGTCTCAGTTCTCCGGTTCTATTAGGGCATATTTAAATGAGGTAATATACATACACTACCGGTCAAAAGTTTTAGAACACCCCAATTTTTCCAGTTTTTTATTGAAATTCAAGCAGTTCAAGTCAAATGAACAGCTTGAAAGGGTACAAAGGTAAGTGGTGAACTGCCAGAGGTAAATAAAAAAGGTAAGCTTAACCAAAACTGAAAAATAATGTACATTTCAGAATTATACAAGTAGGCCTTTTTCAGGGAACAAGAAATGGGTTAACAACTTAACTCTATGGAGTCTTGGGCTATTTTGTCCATTTTTTAATTCTTTTCATGTCTTTGTAAGTCATGTTGTGTCTTTTTTTGGTCATTTTGTGTCTTTTTTTAGTCATTTTGTGTCTTTTGGTGTCTTTTTTTGTCATTTTGTGTCTTTTTTTGGTCATTTTGTGTCTTTTTTTAGTCCTTTAGTCCAACATAAAATGTGATTTTGAATCTTTTTTTACTTTCAAAACACTATCATGCTCAATTAAGAATTTTAAATGTTGCAAATGTGCATTAATTTCAGAGTACACTGAGACATTAAACTGCATCATTTTCAATTAAATTCTGGAAAAGTTGGTGTGTTCTAAAACTTTTGACCAGTAGTGTATATTTGCTGCAAAATGGTCCCCTTTCTATGCAAATGAGCCTCATTGCAAAAAAGATCCAATTCACAAACTCCAGCACTGACAGCCACACACAGTTAAAGTGAAATTATTAGCGTCTGTAGAGAGCTGGTGGTAAATGAAGCACATTTATAAGGACGAATAGAAGGTCGACTCAAACTCAAAACATGCATGAGACATTTATAAGGTTAATAAACTAATAGATTTCTGTCTCACTCTGACTCTCATGATGCTGTCTCATGCTGATGCACTCACATACCCTCGCTGTGTGAAAGTGGACTGTGACTGATCGGCTGGTCTGAATGGAGATTTCAATAATAAATGGTGACAGGCTTCACCCCGACACTTTATCCTCACATTTACACTCTGCCACTTGGTAAATTGGATAATTAGTGTTCCATCTTTAGTGCCTCTGCCTTCATGGCGGGGCAGATAATGGCTACAAGTGATGTGCAATTCATGGTGCTATCAGCAGCCTCAATCCCTTATTTGTGACCCTTTATATGCCTCTGTCTTGAGTTTTTTTCTATGACTGACTGCCTTTTTCCTCCACTTTTCCCCAACTCGTAAAAACTTTCTGGTTTCATGATGTTACAACTTGCCAGCGATAACAGAGGCTACCTTAATCTGTCATTGCTGCGTGAAAAATCAGCAGATGTATGATGTTGTTTTATATGGAAAAAAATATTTTGTATGTTTGAGGAAAATGTTAAAAGGAAAGTCAAAGTTTTATTTGGTTAAAAATATTAGGTTTTATGTGATTATGTTAGTTCAAGAAAAGCAAATTGTGAGCAACAAATTGTACAAAAAGACCTGATGTATCAAATATGATCCAAATTAAATTCATATATGAAAATTGATATTGAATTTTAAAAAATGTTAGCCGGTTCAACAAACACTCCAGTTTTGAAAATTTAGAATTTTCTGGCAATTATTTCACGGTTCAGGCTTTATAGGGTTAACTTTGGTTACTATGTTATACTATTACTAACTACTGTTTTACCTAGCTGGGTAAATGTGTGTTGAGCTGCTTTATCTTGCTGTGTGTGTGTATCACCTATGAGCAGGTGTATCCTTACCATTCCGTTAATGGGCACATCATCATAGTGCAGAGCCATACCGGTGGGGCAGGCGTAGCCGTTGACGGGGTTGTCCAGGTACGGGTTAGGAGAGACAGCACGCTTACTTGTGAAACTGTGAGGAGAAAACATCAAGATTCATTCAAAAGAATCTACATCTGTTACATAAAACTTCATGTAACTTCATGTTAATGACATACACTGTAAATGGATTCATAACAGCAGTAATCTTAAACCTTTGGTTAACAAAAAGCGCCGAGGGCAGCTCTGGCTCAGTCGGTACAGCTGATCGGAAGGTCGGTGGTTCGATCCCTGACCATGGCAGCCTACATGTTGTATCCTTGGGCAAGATACTGAACCCCAAATTGCTCCCGATGCTGCGTTTATCTAGCCTGGGTATACCCAGACTGCCTTGCACGCTCGATTTCATTTCGAACTGCCAAGGGGTCTGGAAACCAGAGAGGTTTCTTAGCCCTGTTTTAGGGATCCAATCACAGAGCGGGGAGGGACGGCAAGACGATGACGGGTACTACCCGGCAGATGGAAGCTTGTAGTTTTCTTACGGATCCAACATGGCTGCTGCAGACGCGAAACTCTCTTTAGCTGTAGATGGTGTTTTAAATAGTTTAGAGCGAAAGTTGAAAGGCGAAAGGTCTCTCGGCGGCTCCGCTGTCCCCCGGCTCGTAGATAGATCACCGGCGTTACAGTACCGGGGCTAATAGCGGTAGCGTTACTCTACCGTTACGGCGTTAGCGGTAGCTATTAGTCCCGCTACTGTAACGCCGGTGATCTCGCTACGAGCCGGGGGACAGCTGAGCCGCCGAGAGACCCGCAGCAGCTTGTTTATTGCCCATAAAATCAGTGGATGTGTGTGGCAGAATGACATGAGGGGGAATAAAGCGTGAAAATAAATAATCTTGCAGAAAGCGAGAGCTGGAGAAGCAAAGCAGCAAACAACACTCTCTCACAGACACACACACAACAAACATCCATTTCTGTAGCTCTACTACGTCATCTGGTATAACTGATCTGATTGGCTAAGAGCTACCTACAGACGCTTTGATAGACATTCTAAGCGTCCAATAAACGGCTCCGGAGGATCGTAAACCACACCTCCTCTACGGAGAAATGAATGGCTGGTTCCCAGACCAGATCTCATTTGAGATTTGTCTGGTGTTAGCCAGGCTAGCGTTTATCAGTGTATGAATGAATTCCCAATGGTGGCAGGTGGTACCGTTTAGGGTAGCCCAGTGTATGAATGTATGTGAGAACAGGTCTGTAGTGTAAAAGTGCTCTGTAAGTGCGGGTTATTTTATTTGTTGTAATAAAGCCAGCTTCACTATAGGAGTGACTTCAATGCTAAAGAGAAAATAAAAGCTTTGTTTGGATTGTTGTCCTCACCAGAAGGACTGCTTGGCCAGCTGGATGACGTTGGCGCTGGTCTCCACGTCAATGTAGTCGTAGTGCAGGGTGGCTGGGTCAGTGGTTGAGCCCGTCTCAGCCAATAAAATCCCCAACCAGCGACCCATGTCCTCAGAGGAGGAGGCCTGGAGGACAAGGACAGAGTTACAACTGTTGGTCAAATGTAATATCAGATGAAATCTTTAGCTGCTTCTTGCATCTTTTTGTTAGATCTGGACATAAAATATCTTGCTGGTGTTAAATTACATATTTATATACATTTTTTCAATTACATTTTTTTTTTTGATTTCCAAATTTAAATTTCAACACTTGCCACCATCAAAGGCTTAGTAATGAAGTTTATGTACACTAACAAGAGCTTTAAGCATACAAGATGATGACAGATGATAGATGACAAAAACTAATTCTAGAATGATTAATTACTTCTAAAGAGCTATTCAAGTCACAAATGGAAAATTCCTGAATTATTTCCAAAGTGGGGCAGTCCTAATACACACCTCCTCATATACAGACACAAACAGACCAGGATCCTTTGAACACAGCTCACCTCCAGTACAGCGACCTCTTGGCCGTTACGAAGCAGGCGGAAGGCGAAGGGGTGTTTGTGATCGAGGCCGGGGCTGACCTCACAGCCACGGAGGGGCAGCGAGGCGATGTGGCTCTTCAGGTCATCACGGTCCTTATGGAGCAGCAGCTGGTTGTCCTTCAGCCGGCACCAGCGCTCCCTCCAACGGTTATTGGACAGCACATTCAGGTAGCCTGATGCAAAGCAAATACAGTCAGAATTTTTCAACAGTAGCTGTCCAATATATTTGTTTACTGGTGCACCTGTTGTGGCTCAGTTGGTAGAGTTGGTTGGGGCTATCCTGCCCAAGGATACTTGGACATGTAGGCTGCCATGGTCAGGGATCGAACCACTGACCTTCCGGTGGCCTCTCTACCAACTGGACCACAGCTGCCCCAAAAAGGAACCTGGTCTAAAGTCAATGGGGTAGTATTTTCCTGCTGTAAAGTCCACATTATTCAGATGGTAAATGTGCACTCTTTTTACACACAAACAGATGAGCATCAGCTCCTTCCTTTCAGTTTAATTGGTTCTCAGTGCATTTGCTCATATGCGGTTAAATGTCAGTTGCTGGTGGGACAGAGGACTGGGAGATGATAGAGGCAGAAAAATGCTAGCTTTTCCAATTTCTTCAATGTGCCATTTAAACTGCAATGCAACAGTAACAGGTGCATCTAGCTTTAAAGGACATGGAATATGACACTGACTGGTTGAATCCATGTTCCCACACAAAACACACCTATGATTAATTAAAGATGAAATACAACCCATATAGACTGGAGTCATTGTGAACATGTAGAAAGACCTGAACCTTGACACTTGGTTGGATGACACATTGTATGAACTAGTTGATTTGAAGCATCCTGAGAGCTTTCATGTCTTTGTCTTACCACATGTAGGTACGTCTTCTTCTGCTGACGAGGTCTGCTCATCCGTGGACGGCTTCTTCTTCCCCAGCCCAATGATTTTAGTGATCTTCTTCCCTGCTCCTTTCCCCACTGTCCCACTCTTTTGCTCTGACTTTGAGTTTTTCTTTCCTTTTCCTACGAGAGAGATTACGAATAATTAATTACTTTAAAAAGAAAAAATAGTAATACACTGAAAGTTGTCACATGTTGATTCATGTCAATTTAATGATCTTTGGTGCTTTTGCAACACTGTGCAAAAGAAAAAGAAAGAAAAAAAAGCAACTGTAGGCTTTAACCCATTGAAGCCTGGAAAGCGGATACATCGTTTTGTAGTATTTGTATAAGCTCTCAAATACTTTTTGAATTTCATTTCTATCTGCTACAGAGGCTGAAAAATCTATTATTTAGTAGAAGCGTTGACACTTCTGTTGAATTTCCAGAAAAACTTCAGGTTTTAGGGGCTTATTTTAAAATCGCCCAGAGGTTTTACAGGAAGTTTTAGGCGTCAATGGGTTAATATAAACAGTCAGTTCAGTATCAGATCCTTGTTGGTCCTAGAGTGTTTGTTCCTGAATTAGGTTATCTTGGCAAACCAAGCATCCCCACTGGTCTGACTGGGTTGAATAAGCTAGCCGAGTTTTAACCAAAGAGAGACAGAGCAAGAGAATTGAAACAGGCATTGGCAACTTACTCATCCCTCACACCAGATCCAAAGAAGGAGAAGCAGCTTTTAGTATTTATGCCCCGCGAAAGTGGAACGCCCTGCCTGAACATGCCACATCAGTAGCCATTTTTAAAAACAGATTAAAAACCAATCTTTTTTCAACAGCATTCGGTTGAACTGTGTGTGTGTGTGCGTGCGTGTGTGCATGTGTGGTTGTGGGAGTGGGTGCACATGTGTGAGTAAGTAAGTGTGTATGTGGTGAATATGGCATAGCTTGTCTACCTGCACTCTTCAATTAATTTGTAATTGATTTTTTCTAATTGTTTGTTTTTGTTTGTTTTCTGTTGTTTTGTTTTGTTTTTTTAACTGTAATTATGTATATCCATTGTGAAGCACATTGAGTCTGCCTTGTGCATGAAATGCACTCTATAAATAAAGTTGAATTGAATTGAATTGACTGCTCTCATTCATTCACAGGGCTACAGTGGAGTAAGCCAGGTCTGAAGAGGAGAACTTAATGAGGAGATAGCTTCTTCCTGGCTCAATGAGAGAGACAGAAGAAGAGAAAAGAAAGCAGACATGCTTTGAGTGTTTATCCATCTAGTGGAATTACTGCCAGCAGCATGGACAGTTGGATCGATGACTGATTTTCTCAGCTAATTGATGACAAATGTTGGCATACAGTGAAGGCATTATTGACTGCCAACAGTTATGTTTTAAAAAAATCACTCGCTAGACAGCTAGCGTGTTGGTTTAACAATCAGTTTCCTCTAATAATAAACAAACTGATTAATGTTATGTATTCAAAATGAAGGTTTTTATGGGGATTTTTGTTGGTGTTTTCAATTTTTTTTCAATTCAATTCAACTTTATTTATAGAGCGCATTTCATGCACAAGGCAGACTCGATGTGCTTCACAATGGATATACATCATTACAGTTAAAAAACAAAACAAAACAACAGTGGTTGGTGTCACAGAGGGTGTCGTACCATGTACACTCTGTGAAGCCCTTTGAGGCAAATCTGTGATTTGGCTATATAAACAAAATTGACTTTATTTGACTTATTAAGATTTACATCACATTACAAATCTTGGTCGGCTTAATCATTTCTACTGTACTGCCCTACAAAGTCTAACTGCAGTAACTACGCAAAGAGTAAAACTGAGAAAAACTGCTTTAGTTTTTCTAACTGGCCAGCCAAATGGGTTATAGGTAGGTAAGTGATTTATTTGACCTTTGATCCCACAAATGTAGTTACTGCACTCTGGTTTTGCTGCAAAAGGTTCTAATAGTCATGCAGAAAGAGTGCATTAACTTTTTACATTTTTTACAGAATTTGTGTGAAATCTGCCTTGAAATCATTGCCTTTACTGTCACTAAATATACCTCTGGTACCACAGATCTGGGAAGACAAGAGGAAACTGGTGGTACATTTACAGGCTGGCATTAGCCGTTTACACTCTGGACTCAACGCTCCAATACTCCCAGCTGAAGGCGCTAACTCAAGCCATAAGCTTTGCATTTAAAAGGACATGCACATACACTACTGGTCAAAAGTTTTAGAACACACCAACTTTTCCAGAATTTAGTTGAAAATTATGCAGTTTAATTTCTCAGTCTATTCTGAAATTAATGCACATTTGCAACATTTAAAATTCTTTATTAAGCATGATAGTGTTTTGAAAGTTAAAAAAAATTCAAAATCACATTTTATGTTGGACTAAAGGACTAAAAAAAGACACAAAATGACAAAAAAAAAGACACCAAAAGACAAAAAATGACCAAAAAAAGACACAAAATGACTTACAAAGACATGAAAAGAATTCAAAAATGGACAAAATAGCCCAAGACTCCATAGAGTTCAGTTGTTAACCCATTTCTTGTTCCCTGAAAAAGGCCTACTTGTATAATTCTGAAATGTACATTATTTTTCAGTTTTGGTTAAGCTTACCTTTTTTTATTTAACTCTGGCAGTTCACCACTTACCTTTGTACCCTTTCAAGCTGTTCATTTGACTTGAACTGCTTGAATTTCAATAAAAAACTGGAAAAATTGGGGTGTTCTAAAACTTTTGACCAGTAGTGTATATAAATTTGCATCGAAAACACAAACTTTACAAACCAAATAAATAATAACCGCTGGGCAGCATTTTAATAAAAGTGTATACTAACAGGGTGAGATGGCTTTACTATCACATACTGAATAATAGCAACATGTCTCTATATGGAACAGAAAGTAGAGGCCTAGCTCCCTGGAGAAGTGGTTAACCATTTTATATGATTCAATGAAACTTTCACAGGAATGACACAACCAAGGCCATGAATCACAGCTCTGCCTGACGCCAGAAAAACCCAACTAGATTGAAAAATTTACTGCTATTGGGAAATCTGTTTCAGACATGTTGGAAAAATTAACCAATCCTAACAAAGAAAAAAACAAACAGAGCACTTCTGACAATCCCAATAACTGAGCTGATGAGTAAAATGAATTGTGACTTGTGAGCAAATAATATTTTTTAATTGTAAATAATGAGAGACAGTTTCAAACAAGTCTCTTTCTATTGGAGTCTGCTTCAGCAGGGAAGACCATGTGTTAAAAAAAACAATAAATTCAGCACCTGGAACATCTCAGGATTTAGAATTAGGTCAAAGTCGAGAACAATTCAAGAAACAACAATGTTGATGATGTTCTTTCTCTTGTGCAACTTAAATGTTTGTGTTGAAAACACTGAAAATCACTCAGAACCAGGCGGCAACCTCCTGGTCTGAGCAGGGAGGCAAACCAGGAAGTGCCTTAAGCTGCATTCTACCGAAAATTCCTGCAGGGGGCGCTAAGTTTGGCTGCAAAAACATTTCTGTCCATTAATTTCAATGCAAAATGAGAAAACTTCTCACTTGATTTATTACCTCAGAATTTTTTTAGGACAACACTATGATCTCAGTCACTAGTAAAAAATCTTCTTCAAGACAATTTGATGTTAATAGTTCTAATAATGGCCCAATTTAGAAGAAAATAGAAGATAAAGAATCGTATGATTTGGGGCGGGGCTACCTTTGATTGACAGGTCACTAACAAGGCGAGCTGTCATCAGAAGAGAAGCAGAACAATGCGTATCTATGGCAACGTGTCAATAAAGTTATATATAACGTTATATAGATATAAAAAAGATGTAGATAATAATGTGTGTGCATAAGAGAACCGAAGCATCAACAAAAATAACAAAAAAAGTAATGCAAAGATTACTTTCCCTAGTAATAAATGACTTTTATCATTCACTAATTGTAAAGTAACACAATTAGTTTTTGACAGAAGTAACTAGGAATTGTAATTAATTTCTAATGACTAATTATCAGCATCATCTGTTAGCACCTGATGTTCATTTCCATAAAAATATTACAGATGATGTGGTTATTGCTGCTGTGCACTCTCACCTTGGTCCTTGCAGTCACTGTGTCCGTTTTCATGGGGTGCCTCACCATCTGAGCTCGGTCTGTCACACGATGACTTCTAGCAGTTAGGAAGAGTGAACAGATAGGAAGAAGAAAGGATGCAGAAAAAGGTACAAAGTGAACAAAACTCTACTCTATTGAAAAGACAGGTTGGCAAATGCAATAATGCATACAGCTTTTACATTCTGGCATTTGAATATGGTCATGTTGTATTTACATCTTGTTCTGCTGCCCCCAAGTGGACCACAGATGAATTACTACTGCTTTCTGGTACGTTGGGTTTTAAAAAAAAAAAAAAACCCCAACGTCATAAGTAACTTTTTGTTTTGTCAGAACAGAACTTTATTGAACCCTAAGGGGATTTTCTTTTTCTTCTTCTCTCTTTTAAATATATTTCAGATTATTATTTGGGCACATGCAGCACAGGCCTGCTTTCTCTCACAAAATGATTTTGGCCTGGTGCATTGTGGCCTTTGTAATATTTGCTACATATTACTAATTATTAGTCATAGCTGATATAATATGCTGCTGGTAATTTTTGTAATTTCAAGAGACTGTCTGTTCCAGCTGAAAGTAAGCAGTCTGGACCAAGGTTATTATAGTTAACGAAAACTAACGAAATAACGAAAACTAGAATTGAAAAAAAAATTTCGTTAACTGAAATAAAAATAAAAACTAGAGTTTTTTAAAAAACGATAACTAACTGAAACTGCATTTTGTGGTTACAAAACTAAAATTATAGTGAAAATGTCCTTAGTTTTCGTTTTTGTCAACTTTTTTCATTCATAATTCAGTGTTTCTATTTGAACATGCAACACATGGTGAATATGTTTACTGAGACTGGGATGTTTACACTAGAACCAAAATTCAAAACACCCAGAACTGTAAGAGTTAATAACCTTATTGGGGCTAAGATGGATAAACCAAAGGAAATAAAGGCAAAATTTATTATGACCACTTTGAATCTCGCACCCAACGTATAGCCCATTACAAAAAAACTAAAACTAACACTAAAACTAATAAAAACTAAACTAAAACTAAGCATTTTCAAAAACTAAAAACTAAACAAAAACTAGAAAACTCACTCTAAAAACTAACTAAAACTAACTGAATTTGAAAACAAAAAAATTCACAACGAAATTAAAACTAAAACTAATGAAAAATCCAAAACTATTATAACCTTGGTCTGGACATGAACAGGAGCAGGAAAGTAAAGGGATTAAAGCCATATTCAGCCAACTCGGAGCCAGATCCAAAATGGAATTAGCAATCAGAACCAAATCCTACAACTGAAGTGATGACTTATATTATGGGAAGTACAATTTACGTTGCATCATCTCTCGGTGTATGGGTGTTTTTACCTTTTCCAGTTCAGGTTTATGCACTGGTGATCCAGATCCAGCTGCATCCAAGTCTACACCCCCATTAAGACACACCTCTCTCATCACCTGGAAAACATAAGGGAAACATCTTCAGCTAACGAGGCTGTCATCCTCATTAAACCAAATCTAGACATTGCACAGTCTAACTGGGCCAATTTAAAAATCCTAAAATATTTCCTCACGCCACCGCCACATGATTAAGCAGCTAAACGCTTCAGCCTGGAAAGCATGCCGAGGGTGATGTCAGCCACATGTACAGTGAGCTGCTCCTCTCTTACATCCCATCATGCTAATGAATAGCAGCCAAGGGATCATAAGGCAATACAGAGCAGTGGAAGTCAGAGAGGTGGAGGGTATGCATGCATGGAGGGAGGATTTGGTGTCTGCTACACACATTAGACACCACAGAGTTTTACAATGTCCATGGAATCCGCATGAAATAAGGCTCTGTAGGGGTAAATGAGATCCTCAGGGCTCTGGACCGGGCGCCAGTGTGCATTACTGTGACCTCGTTGACAGATCTGGCAACCCACCATCAGATCTGCCAATCCTAGGAGTGTAGATGAGCGGTGGAAATAAGATTTCAGTTGAACCACTGTGTGTGCAAGTGAGCACACACACACACACACACACACACACACACACATAGAGAGAGAGAGACACACACACACAGACACACACAGAGACACACAGAGACACACAGAGACACACAGAGACACACACACAGACACACAGACACACACAGACACACACACACATAGAGAGAGAGACACACACACACACACACACACACACACACACACACACAGAGACACACACACACACACACACACACACATAGAGAGAGAGAGACACACACACACAGACACACACAGAGACACACAGAGACACACAGAGACACACACACACACACAGACACACAGACACACACAGACACACACACACATAGAGAGAGAGACACACACACACACACACACACACACACAGAGACACACACACACACACACACACACAGACACACACACACACACACACACACACACACACACACATAGAGAGAGAGAGACACACACACACAGACACACACAGAGACACACACACACACACAGACACACACAGACACACACACACATAGAGAGAGAGACACACACACACACACACACACACACACACACACACACACACACACAGAGACACACACACACACACACACACACACATAGAGAGAGAGAGACACACACACACAGACACACACAGAGACACACAGAGACACACACACACACACAGACACACAGACACACACAGACACACACACACATAGAGAGAGAGACACACACACACACACACACACACACACACAGAGACACACACACACACACACACACACAGACACACAGAGACACACACACACACACACAGACACACAGAGACACACACACACACACACACACACACACAGACACACAGAGACACACACACACACACACAGACACACACACACACACACACACAGACACACAGAGACACACAGAGACACACACAGACACACAGAGACACACACACACACACACACACACACACACATACACACACTTCTCCACAAGCATTGTGAACCATCTCTGGCTGTGCAGAGCTGCTCAGCTCATTGGTTTTGGCTCGGAGGGAGCATAATTGGGTTTCGCGGGGGAAATGACAGACTGTGGCTCCATGGGCTTGGCACAGAGAGCAGCTCAGAGGCGAGGGAGTGAGAGAGTGAGACAGACTGCAACATCATGTCTATCTTCCACTGGAGAGCAACATTACCGGACAGTACTATCAAACTTGAGGAGGTAGTGGGATTTTGTGGAGTCATTTTGGGTGCCGAAACATAATGTTCAATAAAAGTATTCAGGGGCTGCTTTTTCAAAACTTGTGATCTGGATCAGAATTGATAGCTACTGCTGCATGCTTTGGGCTTTGAAGTGGGCCTGTGCTGCACTTTTCACACTTTATGCCATAAAATTAGCGAAAGAATACATACATGAAATTATATTAGGGATGATCCAAGAACGTATTCCAGTTATAGCAAATATACACAGTATACTTTATGCCTTGAGTAACTTGATATATATTTGGCAAAACACCAAAAAAGGATTCAGTCTTTATTGAGAACTTTACTGATGTGACTGCATGTTACAAGTGTCATCCATAAAAATGATCAAAAATCATTTCTATGTTCTATGTTGTCAGCTCATTATTGAACATACATGAGAAATGAATAAGATTAATAAACTAATAGATTTCTGACTCACTCTGACTCACAACTGATGCACTCACATACGCTCACTGAGTGAAAGTGGACTGTGTGTGTGTGTGTGTGTGTGTGTGTGTCTGTGTCACTTAAAGCGATAAGAGCATCTTTGGGCATGCAGAAGTTTTCACGCCACACATTTTCATCAGCTACTCCTTCCACAAAGTTCTCCACCATCACTAGATCTCCCAGGTCTCGTTCACAGCCGTCTGGCTCCTCCGACCAATTGCTGCATCCAGAATGTGATAGAGGTTTTTACAGATCCTTCTCTGTTCACTAATACTATCTCTACATATCCTGTACATTTAGTGGAAAGACTCCTGTAAGTTTATTAGAGCTGCCAGAGCAGCTTGAAGGTCCGACGCATGGAAATAATCCCACGTTTGTTTATTTTCCTGTACTGGAGCATGTATGTGACGTAAACACATACGTGACGTGAGCAGATCAGATCAGAGTTTTGCGTCTTGTCAGTGTAGACGACACGCTACGGAGGAGCGGATTTAACTTTTCCACTTTGGAAGGTGGTTTCAGATTTTTGCGTCTTTAAGCCCCAAAAACGCCGTCACCGTCTAAACGAAAGGCACTTCCGATAAAATATTTTGTCGTTTTTACCCGCAAGCGTCCTCGTGTAAACGGGGCCTTAATATGCAAAGAGAAACTGTTTCTCCTAGCAACAATTCCTGCAGTATTTACCAAAGCTTTGCAGTGAAATAGATTAATATATTTTCATGGCTCTGGTTTGGACTGCCTGTAGACACCTTGGCCATACCAGATTACCTGCGTCAGCTAATCAACACAGAACTGCAAATTGGCATGTGAAATGTGTGATTGAAATAGGAAGGAAAACTGTTTTAATTTTTGTTTTCTGACAGCTATAAACAGGACACCGTTTCGATTAGACAAAGACAAACAAAGAAAATACTGCTAATAATAGGACTGGTGTTTCCATCAGTGGTCTGAGGGACAAACTTGCTCCACACTTTATAGTTGGCAGAGGATGATACAAAATACCACCGAGGGGCTTTAAAATAACACGATACACAGTCAAAGACAAACAAGGAATTTCAGGATATCCTTAGGTGGTGAGCAAGAAGAGCAGAGAGGAAGAAGAGGGGTGTAGGTCTTCTTTAAATACAAAGACCAGATGAGGCCTGCCTTTCTTCTACTGATTGAAATAGAAAAAGCCCAGAGGTGCAGGAACCGCACTTACAACAAACGGCCGGAGGGATTGAACAGCAACCGCCAGAGCCTTTTTGATGTTGGGAGGGTAAGTTTGTTTGGCAGACTGGTCGAAGCAGCCGGAGGGAAAGATCAGAGGGGGGAAGAGAAGCACAGAAAGAAAGAATGTGGGATATACAGACAGAGGAGCAGTCAGAAGAGAGTTGTTGGTAGAACTTGAATTAGTTTGTTGCACCATTTATTCATTCATCTTTAGTAAGTGGACTTCTTTTGGTAAACTGCGGTTTCCATGTTTAATAAACTGTCTAGCTCAGGGGTGGGCAATTAATTTTCCCAAGGGGCCACATGACCAATACCACGAAGGTTGCAGGGGCCGGACCAAAACTCTGAACTAAATTCTGCTCAATATTAATGTAATCGCTTTATAAAATATAGTAAATTATCTGGTTTTGAGCTGCTACTGATAAGAATACATGTTATGATGAGACTGTTAATGTGGAGTAAATCAAATATAGCAGTAAAAAGTAGTAAATACTCCAATCACTATATCACTTTTCAATTTATTTTAAACACAACTGTAAATGACCTTTAGCAAGGTTCCTATTTATGTTTTTGTATTATATAGCTTGCTTTTCATGTTTGTACATTTTTAAGGTGTTTTACAATGTTGTGATGCTTGTATTTTTGAAAAGGTGCCGTCCAGTGTAAAACGGGTTGCTTTAATTTTGAAAGGTAGTGACAGGAAATAACCGGTAGAACGGTTAAATGAAAAAACCAACGGTAAATAATAACGAGTGCGTAGTAATTCATATAAAGTTGATATAAAGTATGAAAAAGGCTTCTATAGTGGCTGGCTGACAGGACACAAGGTTTGTTAAAGTTTATTTTATTCTGTCATATATATTAGTGGCTATATTTGTTGTCTTAACTATAGTAAAAGTGCTTGTTAGCTCTAGTGCTAATGCTAATGTTTGCTATTTTTTTCAAAATAAAAGCACTGCGGTTATATTGATTTACCTTGAGCCACTCTTCGGCCTGTTCTTTGCTCTGCACGGCTAGCACCAGCGCATCTGCACCTTGGTGGACAATTTTCAATTCGTGTCTCTTCTTCTTGCCATCTTTGGGGATGTGAGTGATGCTGCACCCTGACAGGGTCAGCTCCATCTGGGGATTGTGGTCTTTGGAGGACTTGTAACACTGGAGGGAGAGAAAAGGAGCAAGTTTAAACTGGATGAACCAAATGTTTTCTCAGTCTTCACTGAGCCACCATTTGCACACATTTATATAGGGCTGCACGATTATGGCCAAAATGATAATCACGATTATTTTGATCAATATTGTAATCACGATTATTCATCATGTTAGGGAAAACATCTGTATTTTTATTGCACTACTTTTAAACAAACAATAGGAACAGTTTTTAGTGTCCGGTGCTTGTTGTAAACAAACAGAGATCGCTAAATGAACACCTCCTGCAGCAGCAGCACATACACACTGTACTGCTACAGAGCTAACTGTTAGCCTGTTATCAATTTGCAGACTGGACGCTAAGGGGTTAACATCCCCTTTGGCTTTGCAGCTGGGAGAGACTGCTGCAGGAGGACTGGGCCGCTTCGACTCGTTCTTACTGGGGATTTCCACCGGCTGCATGTATATGGCTTGCTCCCTACGCTGCCGTTCCGTACCCAGTGGGAATTGGTGCTGGGCAGAGGACGGAGCAAAACTGTGGCGCAGCCGTTCCGCGCCCGATGGAAATCCCCAGTTCTTAATAAGCCGCCGGCCCCTGCGGATCATTAAGAAGAGTACGAAGGAGTCTCCAATAACACCAGAAAAAGTCGCTGGATTTGTTGCGAGAAGCTTTTTTTAAAAACAGTCGCTAAGGGGGTCCGAAAAGTCTAAATAAAGCAACAAAGTCGCTAAGTTGGCTGCACTGCTTCGCAGGCTTTTACAAATGGCGCGTGTTGTTGTTATGTCACATCCTGCTTAGCGTTCTATCCAATCAGCAACCAGGCTTTTTTCAGGGGAGAAAAACGGCCCCGCCCCCTGGTGGTTGGTGGACTACTGGTGTAGAAAGTGCTTGATTAGATATGCAGGAGAGCCCGCATTTTAAAATGGAAATATCGCCGACGATCAGGTTAATTTACTCTTCGCGGCCAAAATCGTGATCACGATTAAAATTCGATTAATTGTGCAGCCCTACATTCACACATGCACAAGTATGTGTATAGATGTTCTGTGGAACCCTTTTTGGCTGTGCAGACATGTACGGAAGTGTCCCTCACCAGCAGTTTGTTATCTTTGATGACACAGAGGAGTTTGGTCCACTGGCCAAAACGCTTCTTGCGAAGCAGGAAAGCACAGATGCGAGCGTCCTTCACCAGATCCATAGATGCCTCTGCAGACGGCCACTGATGACGCATCTTCTGACCCTTCCCGTCCTCCTCTTCCTCATCGTATGACTCATAGGAGCTGCTCATGGCGTCCGAATCATAGTCTGAGAGGGAGGTACAGAAAGCAGAAGGAATTAGACAGTTGTTCTTCATCTACTGCCTTTTATTTTCTGTCAATAAATCATAAGTTAACATTTAAAAAAAAGAGCCACGTGTCCATACCAAGGTTATTATAGTTAACGAAAACTAACAAAATAACGAAAACTAGAATTGAAAAAACATTTTCGTTAACTGAAATAAAAATAATAACAAGAGTTTTTTTGTAAAACGATAACTAACTGAAACTGTATTGTGTGGTTACAAAACTAACTAAAACTAACTAAAATTATAGTGAAAATGTCCTTAGTTTTCGTCTTTGTCAACTTTTTTCATACATAATTCAGTGTTTTTCTATTTCAACATGCAGGAACACATGGTAAATATGTTTACTGA
This sequence comes from Centropristis striata, assembly GCF_030273125.1. NCBI lineage: Eukaryota > Metazoa > Chordata > Actinopteri > Perciformes > Serranidae > Centropristis > Centropristis striata. Next base: position 30,032,259 of record NC_081533.1, read on the forward strand.
GACTGGGATGTCTACACTTCAACCAAAATACAAAACACCCAGAACGGTAAGAGTTAATAACCTTATTGGGGCTGAGATGGATAAACCAAAGGAAATAAAGGCACATACCCATTACAAAAAGACTAAAACTAATAAAAACTAAACTAAAACTAGCAAACTCACTCTAAAAACTAACAAAAACTAACTGAATTTGAAAACAAAAATTCACAACGAAATTAAAAACTAAAACTAATGAAAAAACCAGAACTATTATAACCTTGGTCCATACTAACAGTATGTCTATGAATATGTGCATTTTATCAGTTGTGTGAATTTGTAAATCTGTCCGTCACTCACTGGCAGTGATGTATTCAGGAGCCTTTCCAGGACTTAAAGGCACCGCCTCCTCATAGTAGCCTTCTGGCAGAGAGGAGCTGGGCAGAGGAGGAGGGCTGCTGTTAGGAGGCTGCAGAAAGAACACAAGCTTCCATTAGTAAAAGTACCAAGCACATTAAATGAAAATGATACTGCAACAGCTGTCATCTTTAAGGTGTGAACATCTAAACAATTACATTGTTCAGGGCTCACAGAAAAGGAAGCAAAGTATTCCAGACGTGCCCAAACGTGCTCGGAAAACCTCTAATGGGAGCAGTGGTGGGAGAAGTATTCAGATCCCTTACTTAAGTAAAAGTACTAACACCACACTGTGAAATTACTCCACTACAAGTAAAAGTCCTGCATTCAAAACTTACTGAAGTAAAAGTACAGAAGTATCAGCATAAAAATGTACTTAAAGTATCAAAAGTAAAAGTACACGTTATGCAGAATGGAGCCACTCAGATTGTTTTATATATATCAAGTATATTATTGGATTAATATTATGATGTATTTATGTAAGCATCATGTAATTTGATCAAGCTAGGGATTGTTTTAACTATTTAATACACTGTTACAAGGTTTAATTAAAAAACAACAAGTCAAATCACTTTAAATTGATTTTTTTTATATTAAATCTCGACCTGTAAAGTAACTAAAGCTGTCAGCTACATGTAGTGGAGTAAAAAGTACAATATTTGCCTCTAAAATGTAGTGGAGTAGAAGTATAAAGTTACATAAAATGGAAATACTCAAGTAAAGTACAATACCTCAAAATTGTACTTAAGTACAGTACTTGAGTAAATGTACTTTGTTACTTTCCACCACTGAATGGGAGGCATCCTGATCTGATACGGAGAAACCTCATTTAAGCTGCCTATTAATAAACATACAGACCTCAGAACATACTGTATGAGAGAACCTCATAACCTCCACCTAACTGCAACCACATCAAATGGAGTAGTGATTTCATTATCGTTCTTATGTTCCTTTATGTGCATGTATGTCTTGGCCCTTTTCTGCTCGTCTAATCTATCTATCGATTTTTTAATTCATTTTTCAAAATATCATTATTTACGTAGGACGTGTTGCGGCATTGCACTGTTTCCGATCGGACGCCTTTTAGGGGAGCTCCGCCCCCTTTTTTTAGTGGAGCTCCGCCCCATTGTGTGATAGGCCTACACCTGGTCAGTAACACAATTCACTCTGGATTTGCACCCTGACTCATCTCATCTGTAAGTCTATTTAGCCTACCTATCTTTAGGAGTTTTAAAGTGCGCTACAAGGTTCGATTTTCCAATAATATTTAAATAGTTTCCAGCGAATATCAATGTTCAATGTGTATGTGCTGGATGATGTGGTACCTTATGAAAAGTAAGTGTTTTATGGAGTAGCAGACGTTGTAGTGGTCTGCATGTAATGTGCAAATTCTGTTATTCGTGATTAGCATGCTAAGTGGAGATTTAGCTTTATTCACTTCTTATGTTGCATTACTATGTAATTCAGGGATGACATTCATGTTGCTTAGCGTAATGCCCATAATCATTTGATATGAAATACTTAAATGCAATATAGTATATCAGCTAATTGGGTTCATGTTAATGTACTTTTAGTGCAGCATACCGCGTCATGTGCTATCTCACGATTAGCATGCTAACGAATGCATACTTCCTATGGGCACTCCACTAGTAATAATAATAATGAAAACAAACGAGTGCCTCTATTCAAGCTCAGTTTAGTGAAGCAGCTAAATGGAATCCAGCCATCCTTTATTGTATTATTTACACCTGTGCTTTGTCCGAATGTCTTCTGTGAGAAAGGACCAGAAGTGTTTGTCATTGATTTGGTTTGTTCCTAGAAAGACAAAGTGTGATGTTTCTGAAGCCATTCATGCTGACAGAGTGAAAATAAAGACGTTTTAGGGATGTAAATAAACATAAAATGATGCTTTTAAACCCTGGCTTGCAGAAGTGCAGTGGAATGTAGCACAGACCATCAAAAGCAATGTTTTTCTGGGGCCTCATTCTAATTAGTACAAGCTAGAACCAGACAACCTCAAATTGCATGAAATGTTGTAAATCTGTAAAAAAAAAAAAAAAAAAAAAAAAAACCTTATAAGGCCATAATCTAAATCTCTCTGAAAGGGGCATGACAAGCTGCAACAGCTGCACACTTTTTCCTCTAATGGAAAACCCCTTTGTCTTTTTATTTTATTTCGTGGTGGCATTGCTGATTTTCCGCTGTCGGGCCAGTTATAAAGGACAGAAACGCCATAACTGTTATGAATCTCTATGTGCTATGGGCCATTGGTTACAGCTCACCCAATCAGGCGTCAGTGCGACAGTGATTTCAGCATCCATTGCAGTAACAACGTGGAACATTCATAGAAGGGTTTGGATGGAGTGCAGTCTCAATGGCTAACTTCCTCTAAGCACAGAAAGTATGTGTCATGGCCCCGTGACAGCGGAGAGTCCAACATTACAGCCATTCTGCCATAATTATGGTGTTGCTGTATTGAAAAAGAACTATTGAATTCAGTTTTAACAAGCATAAGATAGAGAAGAACAACAGAAAAATGGTGATAAGCCTTTAAAATGAGGGATTAAACTTCCTTCTTAAATTTTGTAATTGCTACTTTCCTTTTGGTCTAGAAGGTTTTTTTGTGGGTTAGAATTGAGTTACTTTTCTCAAAGTTATTTAGTGTTTGTTCTGTTTGATAATGTTATAACAAGTTGTCCTGTTAACATTTAGATGTTTTCCAAAGAACAAAACTACTGTTAATCAGAGTACACAATCTCGTTTGGTGCTAACTGAGACTGTATCTGACAATAAGCCGTGTCAAGTTTTATGCTTACAATGTAGAGCGTAAAAGTATAGTGATTACAGTAGCACTAGTGAAGTGACAACGAAGCTTCATGAACCATTTTCTTTATTTTCTGAGTCCACCAGATGGCGCTCTGTGTTCAACGAAGGGCTGAAAACACACTCAATTACCTTTTGTTAAAGCCAAGAGCGCCATCTAGTGGGGTCAAAAAAATAAAGCAAATGGTTGAAGAAGCTTCGTTGTTACATCACTAAGTAACACTATCTCAGACGTTAGTGAGGTCAGGCCAGTGACTCTTAGCATGAAGAAGTTTATCCTGTACTATGTCAACATAACTGAAGGTAGAATCACTAATCTTATAGAGTAGCCTGCTTATGTAGTGAGCACCACCACCACCACCACCACCACCAACAACAACAACAACAACTGCTGCTTAGTACTTAAAGTAATCAGTAGCTGCTGAGGACTACAGAAATGACCCCATAGACTGATTTTACAGGCAGCAAAGAATGACCCAAATTTATGTTTAAGACTGTCCTCCACTGCCCTCTAGTGGCCAAAGATTATGATTATGAATGATGACGATGCACAGTTCAAATGGTGGCTGTGGATGGGTCGAACAGACACCGGACTTCCGTCCAGGAGAACAGGGTTTGTGTCCCATGTGGAAATAACAAATAAACAATGTGATTTATGCATCACTTAACGTCGATGCCTCACGTTTTGTGCATCACGTTTTTACATAACTATGTCCCTTCCCTAATGTCTTCCTTGTAACTACTTCACTTCTTCAGTCTTTTCTATCCTAAATTCAATGAAACTGCAGCCTTCTTTTGACAACTGCACTGTACATGTATCTATAATAATGTGTATGGAATTTTGTTCGAACCATCTGCTCCGCTCTGTACCGTGAAACACTCAAATGGGTTGTTATTGGTGGTTTTTCTGTCAGTTTGTGGCGATCTTGTTGGGACTACATTGTGTCTTCTTTTCACTGACTAAGACAGTTTCTTCCAGTTGTTTTCTTTTTCAATTATTCTTATTATTTATACTGTAGTGGTAGCAAATCATCTGATGTCAAAATCATGTCAGAGAAGAGATGAGAAGTTTGGTTTTGAAACAAAATTTTGAACTGAGCCATGTTGGTTTTGAAAAAGCTGACTCTTCAGAATGAAACAGGTCAAAGCTGCAGTTGATAACATTGAAATCACTGCAGAGAGTATTGTATAATTAACTTTGTCAACTGTATAGGCTGTGATAATGTTTGACTGTAAGAGAGAGCCTAAAGACTTGATGTAGTGAACCAAACTAACTTATCAACATGACTAATTAATTATGCCCAATGCAAAGTTGAGTTTCTTCATGCTCTTTCTCTTCTCAGTCAATACATCCCCTCCCCTCCATTATTGCTTTTGTTAATTTCTCTTTTTTCATCTATAAATCAAGTAGCAGGCCAGGGCCCTAGCAAAAACCTTATCGCATCTCCTTTGGGGAAACAGAGGTTCAGTGAACTCATTTCTTGGCAGGGATATGCTGCTTTGCTAAACTCCAGCGCTGCCAATGTTCTCCTCCCTACCCCAGCCCTAAAAAGAAAAAAAACATCTCCAGGAGAGGAAGACAGAAGGAAAGAAAAGAGAGGCGAATGGATATGAAAGTAGACTTGTATATGTTGGAGGAGGACTGGTGAGACCAAGACTGCAACTTTATATCTTTCACATCACAATGACTTCCTTTCCAAGACTTTTAAGCAACAATACCATCAATAATCATGCAGAAACAGATTATTTGGGCTAAGCATTTTTCTCTTCGTGCAGCAGAATACATTACATTACACTTCAAAGAATGTGATCCCATTGCTCTGCTATTTAATGACTCAAAGCTTAGAGGCACTGGGGTGAGGGGAGTGTGTTTGCACACACGCATATAAACACACAGTCTGACTTTTCCCTTTGCTTTCATTCCCCAAAACAATAGCTTGGCTCTACCACACAGTGATCTCAGGGTTTCCCCCAGGAAAGAAATTAGGCCTGGTGGTAAGTATCCTTCGACACGCCTTGCAGGGCCACCGACAAAATTACTTTTTATTTGTTAAAAAAAAAAGTAGCATTTAGTCTTTTTTATGCATATAGACTACCCAGAGGGCCCTATGCAAAGTCAATTGTGCCATCTCCAATCATAGAGGAACTGAAAAAGGATAAAAACAAGAGAATTTACACTGTGATTCCTTACAGCCCTTACACTGCCCTGTGTAGAATCCTAGTTGACAGTAGTTAGTAGGATAATGTGCTTCATCTCATCACATTTCCACAAATTAACTTTTGACAAAACGTACTTTAACTGAAAACCATTCCAAGTGAGCACCTTATGAGTCTGACTAAGAGAATAGCACAAGTGTGCAAAGCTGTCATCAAAGCAAAAAGTGGCTACTTTGAAGAATCTAAAATATGAAATATATTCTGGTTTGTTGACGCCAGAGGTCAGAGGAAACTGTTTTGAGATGATAGAAAGGCAACAGTCAGTATGTTTACATGACACTTGAAAAAAACAACAACTAATTATTGCCTTAATCTGACTATAACTGGACAACTGAAGTGCATGTAAACGTTTTAGTCAGACTAATCTTAGGAACCTGGTCTCACAGGAATCTGTGAAATAGCCACGGATGCGCTTAACTTAAAATCCGTGGAATAGCCACGGAATAACTCAAATTTCCGTGAAACTGACACGGATTTCGCTACAATGCAAGTAAATATGTTTTCCTATTGGTTTGTTCCAAGTCACGTGACTTTCAAGGTCCCAGCGGTCAGAACAAAAAACATGGCGGACAGTTCTTTCATTTTTAGTGAAAAAAATCAATATTTTGACTTAGTTTCTGCATAAAAATGGATTTTGATCACATTTCTAGCGAGAAATATATGTTTTATTTTCTAAATATTCACTCAGTGAATGTACATAATCACTTTGTATGTTGGAATAGCCACGGGATATGACTGTCATTACCTTGCATTGTAGCGAAATCCGTGTCAGTTTCACGGAAATTTGAGTGATTCCGTGGCTATTCCACAGATTTTGAGTTAAGCAAATCCGTGGCTATTTCACGGATTCCTGTGAGACCAGGTTGAATCTTAGAGTTCTCCAACTCCGATTAGGACACCCAGATAATGCGTTTGGAACTGGATTTTCACCGGCATGTATGACAAGACAATGCATGTGCGCAATAATTAGCCGGTCACAGTAACCGTCAGTAGCGATGGCGCAATGTGTCAAACTGAGGTCAACCAGAAAGGGCGCCATATTAACCTGCTGAAATGAAGCATACCGCCACCCAGTGTTGAGGAGGAGGACACGTTCCCGTCAGTTTTCGATTTTCTCAGCTGCATGTAAATTGGGACAAGGACAGAAGTCCGATTAGACGCAAAAATCGATTTTTAAGCATAGCTCGATTAAACTGTGAATGCAAACGCACTGCGTAACTCAAACCACCACTCAATACAACCAAGGTCTGCAGAAAACCATCTCTGAATGCACATCCAACCTTGAAGCAGAAGACCACAACACCACTTTATTAGGTTCACACTTCACTTAATAAAGTGGCTGGTGAGTGCATATATAATTATGTACTACTTTTATCAAAGTTGTAAAGTACAGAAAAGCATACAAATAAATACTTTAAAAAATGCAGGGGACATTGTAAACTGTGACTCATTCATTCATTATTTCATGTGTTGTAAAACTAATCCAATTAAAGCAACTAAATTTGAGTTTAAGGAGGTTTGTGCTGTCATGGTCTGAATGCTGTTCCTCCCTGACACGAATACATTTTGAGAGGAAGCACTGCTACAACCATAAGAGCAGCAGCATGAACAGGTCATGTGCATGGATGCATATCAGAAATGTCAGAATTCCACAGTCATAATGTGTAATTAGGTAGTGGTAAAGGAGTCCTGACCTTGGTTTGGACTACTTTGAGTGGGAGGTATGTCTGCTGCTCCTGCCCTGGCTCGAAACACACATCCAAACATTTATGCCGAGTATCAATTTTTGCTCTGCGTAGGAGGCTGGACATGAATAAATGTGTCTACCATGGTGCCAATGGGATGCTGGAATGGATAAACTGAGTGGACACAGGGAAGCCACTCCCTTAGGAGAGGCTTTAGAAAGGCTAAACTGCATTTCCAATGAGTTTTTGCAGATTATCCAATGTGGAAGCACAGCTGCTACCAATCCATATACAGCGAACCCCTTTGAAATTCCTGTTTTCTGCATTAATTTGTCATAAAATGTGATCTGATCTGCAACTGAGTCCCAAGTAGGGATGTAACGTCCCTTTTTCAACATCAGAGGGCATCTACTTTTCATTTCACTTGTTAGATGGCATATGTCACTGTCAGTTATAGAGACAGAGCACATTTCAGCCCCACCGGAGGGGAAACAATCATTGCTCTGCATTGACTTTGTATTGAATAAAGGAGCCTCCAGTCCTCGTCAATTCCATCTGTTAGCAAACAATAGAAAAATGTCTAAAAGCTGCTGTGTGGTGAAAAACAAATTAAAGAGCCAGCACTACGTTTTTACAAGCTGACAAACCAAAAAACTGGACTTTTAAGAGGACAGAAGTGAATTTGAGAAAACATTAGGTTGCTAAAAAACAGCTAACATTAGCTTGCTAACACATAGCTAACATTAGCTTGCTAACTTATCGTTTATTTAGTAATTTTGATATGGGATTTGCTTTAAAAATAAAAAAAATATATATATTTTAAGAGGGTATTTGCATTGTTTTGCACAGTTTACCCTACCTCAGAGAAATAAAAAGCGATTATTTTTAATTTTTTAATGGTAAGAGAAAATATATTTTGTCGTTTTTAAATATTCATACATATATATTCACATACATACATATATATATATATACATTTCAAATACACATTCATTGCATAGTTTGTGTTTTGCAGTTACAACCTACCTCAAATGTTGTGTTTTTGTCTGAGAAATAATTAAAGGAGTCTTTTTGAGTCATAATTAGTGTGCACGTTCATTCTGTAAAAAGAAATTGTGAGAAAATCGTGCCATTAGCCTTGTATCGGAAATCGTATCGAATCATGAGTTGAGTGTATAGTTACATCCCTAGTCCGAAAATATAGACAAACACAATGTGCTTAACCCAGTACCACACAAAGAATGACAATATTTCAAGTCTTTATTGAACACATCCATGAAACATTCATAGTGCTGGTGGAAAAAGTAAGTGAACCCTTAGGCTAATGACTCCATCAAAAGCTGATTGTTATAGCGAGAAGTTAAACTGTTTTTATCCAGCAATGTTAGCCATCAAATAAAATGTAAAAAAAATATCTCACACGCACACACACACGCACACACACACACACACACACACACACACACACACAGCTACAAGTATAAGAAATACCTTGTCAGTAGAACTCAAGGCCTCGCCCAGGACAAATACCTACCCTGACCCCTGAACAAAAACATCCAAGCCAGCGAGTCGCATTAGCTGGTCACATTAGCCAGTCGCATTAGCTGGTCACATTAGCCAGTCGCATACACGCATGCATGCACGCATGCACACACACACACACACACAAACACATATAAATATACAGCTACAAGTATAAGAAATACCTTGCCAGCAGGACTCAAGGCCTCGCCAAGGACTAAGACCTACCCTTCTTTATACACATCTAAGTGTTTCACCTCTCATTTGCGTGTTTATACATGAACCACCCATGCTGGTGTTTCCTCTGATAGATCTCAGAACACTAATTTTCAGCTCCATTCTTCACTTCAACCACTTTCACTTTAACCCTTCCTGTCTCAGGCTGGCAAGTTAAGTGTTTTTGTGTGTATATTTCTGCCAGTAACGTGTCGTTACTGCACTCCGCTGAAAAAACAACCGGAGAGTGAGATTGGGTTGGGTGTTTCCTGCATTTCTCTCACCTCACAATGAGGTGGAAATATGGGTCAGCAGGAGCTGGTGGGAGCAATTGCGAGCTGGAAAAGTTTTGAAAGTGAAGTAGGTCCATATCTGGAATGGAATCATTGTACTAGAACCAAGTGTAAAAAGTCATATTGAGGGAATCAAGCACCAGTGGTGCACCACAATACAAGTGAATACACACACATTTATCAAGTGAAAGGGTTCTGTAAATCATATGGCAGCCCCACCCTAAACTCCGCGATATTGTCCACTTGAATGAAATGGGACGATAATTAATAAATCAAGTACAACTGCTGGTTGCTGCTGGCAAATGGATAGAATTCAGGTCAAAGCCACCTTTGGTTGCCGCTTGTCGTGTAGCCATAGACTATGGGATTAGAACACTGACAAAAATCGCGCACTCGTAATGAGACTAATCAGATTAATGTCAACGATGGAGGAAACAAAAGACAGCGCTGTCAAACAAATTGGAGTACATTGCTCTGCAAACTTTCAAGTCAAGGCAATATATAGCACCAAATCACAACCCATGTTCTTCAGGCATTCAGGGCTGTGAGATTTGTCCTGTTTGTCCTAGTGGAGCTGCCGTACCTTGCTGTCTAATCAGCGAAGTCGCTCAACCAATCATGTTCGGTACAATGGTGATTGGCATGCCCGCCCAGGCCCGCCCCCTTACTGACAAAAACCGCCCACTCAAAAAAACAAACTTGAGCGCGTGCAGACTCGGCCCGCCCGAGCAGGTGAAAGTGTCACGCGTGAACAGAGGAGCGGACCTGCGAGCGCGTAAATCGTGTTTTCCTCCTCGCAGGCTACAATATTGCTCTAGGGAGCAGAGATGCAGGATACAAAATAGCTCGCGAGTGATTTGACAGCGATCGAAAAAACAATATGCGCCCGCGGATGTTTGATTTGCGATCGCGCGGGTCTCATTACGAGTGCGTGATTTTTGTCAGTGTTCTAATCCCATAATAGACCACGGCAAGCCTGCATGACATTGTTGACATTGAAGAAAGAATTAATAAAAGACGTCAGTGTCATTACCCAAGATTGTATCAAATATGGACATTATGTCAGCGTCGTCACCCGTAGTTTTCTGAAGAGCCAAAATTTAGCTCCTTGTGGGTTGAAAGTGGTAGCCAAGATAGCTTTTTCAGAGGTGGATCTTGACCCTTGACCTCAAGATAACTGAATGAAAATGGGTTCTTATTGGTACCAACCATTCTCCCTTTTACAGAAATGTCCACTTCTTGACAAACCCATCCAGTTTAAGGCAAAACCACATTACAAGTGTGTTATTTTCATCTTTATTTGAATATTTCTGCATACTGTTATCACTAAAGAGACTTGGAATTTCATAATTTTGGTATTACTGGAAAGCTGAGACTCTTGTGGATTCAATGAATCTAGTTTTATTTTTTATTTTATGTGTGATGATGTAATTCCCCATAGTAGGCATTCCATTGTAGTGAGTATTATACCCTTATACTCTATAATATGTTTACTGCGTTGGCTCTCAGATTAATCTTCAGGTGTCCAGCTTTCAGATGGTGTACACTATCTCTATGTGACATGTACTGATGACAGGCACTGAATATGAAAAAAAAAAGCCAAGCCATGATTGAGTCATTTTTTTCCAGAAAACACTGCTCACTCTTCTGTGGATCATAACTGACAATAAAAGACACCAACTAATGAAAAGTAGTGGTGATGGGCAAAAATGTCTAGCAACCAGCCCTAGACTGCATTTTGTTCAACCCTAAACTGTATTAGTTCTCTACCAGACTGCAGAAATATCTACAATTTTCCCTCAGCGCTTTATTAAGTCACTGTGATCACATCATGTGTCTTGGCATTGTAAAAGGCCTTCAAAAGCACTTGAGTGGGGGGAAAAGTTGTGAAATAGGTTTTCCATTCGTGGCCCAGTTTCTTAGCAGGGACTTTTTCCAAAGAGTGTAAGTATAAGTAGGCTGAAACAGTTCTGGTCCTCAAGATTAACCGTGCTGTGGGCATGTGTCACTTAGTAAAGTCCAACTACTCACCACAGCATCTCCAATTTACCACTTATTTGGCCTCCCCAGTGACAAAGTGCAAGACGTTTCAATATGATTTCTTAAACAACCTAATTTCCTGTCTTATGTCAGTGACACAATCGTGCTAATGTCACTAAATAGTTTGCTGTGGTTGAATATGCCACAAAGTAGGGAAACCCCACTGAGGAATTAAATAAAACACGAAAACAGAGTCATCAGCACCAAAGGGATATAACTAACTCCCAACTCTCATTTCTGAAGATGTACAAAAGCAGGACGGGTTTAACTTAATTATGTAGGGAGCCAACTCTTGATCCCCAACTCTAGCTCGACACAGCACAGTGACACATTTACTTGCAACAATGTGTTTCCCTTTCAGGCTAGAAAACATTTGGTTTGGCAAAATGCAGCAGGCCTACATTTATTCCAAATACAAAGCTGCTGGTCTACGGCCACAAACATGGCAATGACTTGCAGTGGGTAAGAAACTGCTTTGAGAAGACGGTGCATTCAAAGAACAAAGACCACTCCAAACGCTGAGTGATACCTAACAATACATAAAATTGCATTTAGGATTGTTATGAAGGGTTTGGGCTACATTTGAATACAAAGCTTGAGCCGAGACACAGATTTACCTTCGAAAATGGCTTGGGGAAAAGGAGGGGGTTGTCTGATTCAAAATGAGAAGGGGAGGAAATTAATTCCAAATGGGTCCCAGACTGCTACGGATAACGCAACCTTGTGTGTATTCAGTATATTCATCATGCGAACACACTTCTGTACACGGGTTGACTTGAGCAGTGAGGGAGGGTCTGTTTAGGGGAAGACGAGGGAGGAGCGGAGGAAGGGGTGGGGGGTGGTACTTCTCTCCAACATCAACACAGATGGAAATCATTTGTGTCTCAACAAAAGGACTGGCCCACATTCTCCTTCAGCAAACCCGAGGTGGAACCTCACACAGCCCATAGGATACAAGTGATGACGTGACTGGAATACTGACTTCAATGCAGCTGTTGCAGAAAGCATTAGTACTCATACTATTAGTGACATGTGCTGGATGCAGCCTGTAAATGTTACGTATTTTGGGGAACTTGTTGGTCGGACAAAGCAAACAAAGACATGACCTTTGGCAGTTTTTTCCTGACATTTTATAGACTAAGAAGACTCAGAATTAGCCGTCTCTCATCAAAGGCATCTATTGTAATGTACTCAGTTTTTTTACAGTAAAAGTAAAACAAGTGGGAAGAGTGAGTGAAGAATCATGAAAGGAGAAGTTGAGAGAGAAGTTGGAATCTGGATCTGGTTTCTGACCTCCAAAAGTGTGTGTGTGTGTGTGTGTGTGTGTGTGTGTGTGTGTGTGTGTGTGTGTGTGTGTGTGTGTGTGTGTGCGTGTGTGTGTGCGTGTAGCACCGCAGCACCACTGGTCAACATACAGTTTAATGGAGCTATGCTTAAAAATCGATATTGGCGTCTAATAGGACTTCTGTCCTTGTCCCAGTTTACATGAAACTGAGAAAATCGAATAAATGACGGGAACGTGTCCTCCTCCTCAACACTGGGTGGCGAAATGCGTCGTTTCAGCAGGTTAATATGTGATAATGTGATCAGTTAATGCGACCGGCTAATGTGACCAGCTAATGCGACTGGCTAATGTGACCAGCTAATGCGACTGGCTAATGTGACCAGATAATGCGACTGGCTAATGTGACCAGCTAATGCGACCAGCTAATGTGACCAGCTAATGCGACCGGCTAAAGTGACCAGCTAATGCGACTGGCTAATGTGACCAGATAATGCGACTGGATAATGTGACCAGCTAATGCGACTGGCTAATGTGACCAGCTAATGCGACTGGCTAATATGACCAGATAATGCGACTGGATAATGTGACCAGCTAATGCGACTGGCTAATGTGACCAGCTAATGCGACTGGCTAATGTGACCAGCTAATGCGACTGGCTAATGTGACCAGCTAATGCGACTGGCTAATATGACCAGATAATGCGACTGGCTAATGTGACCAGCTAATGCGACTGGCTAATGTGACCAGCTAATGCGACCGGCTAATGTGACCAGCTAATGCGACTGGCTCGCTTGGATGTTTTTGTTCCGGGGTCATACGCCAGCGTGGGGGTTGGAGGATGCGGGGCATGAGCACATGCGTTGTCTTGTCATACATGCAGGCGAAAATCCTATCACACATTATCTGGGTTTCCTAATCGGAGTTGGAGAACTGCAACATCAGTCGGACTAACACATGCACATACATGCACTTCAGTTGTCCAGTTATAGTCAGATTAAGGCAATAATTTGTTTTTTTTCAAGTGTTATGTAAACGTACTGACTGATGCACTTTTCTGTCTAACAACCTCAGGACAAGTCACATAGTCCTGATGCTCAGATGTGAGACACCAATCGAAGGTGCATTTTCATTAACATCTAACAATGTTGATATTCTATGAAAACTACAGAGAAGAGAACTCTAGTCCAACATTTAATCAACAATCAGTTCATGATGCATTAATGCACCTCCATTCTCCATTTGGATGTCCATTTGGTTGCTTTGATTCACTTTAATGGAAACATACATCATTTACAGCTTATTTTGTTACTCTTCTGCGCATGCAAGTCACTTCTGGGCTGTGATCAGTTCAAACTTATTCGGCCTTGTTTAAAAAATAATGTGAACAGCCAAACAAAAAAATCAGATCTGAGCAAAAAATCAGAATTGAGCATCAAGGCCTACAGAGTGAATGTAGCCTTACAATCTTGCATGCACACTCAATGCAGACAAAGACACTTAACAGAAAATGAATACATACTAAATACTGGACAATGTGCCAGCATGTTACTGAAAATCACATTTAAATCAAATCAAACAGATTACCTGCCTACATTTTGTTTTTATTTTTGCTTGCAATGACATTGTGGTACTTTAAACGCTATAGTCTATTTTAGTCAAGCCTTTTTCTTTGTTGATGTCTTCTATGTATTACACCTCTTCCTTACATGAAGCAGCTGCAGCTTGATCCATCTGTCTGGATACATAATGTCGTAAAGTTTTCATCATTTCCTCTGCTAGAATGACTCATATTTGTGATTAATTGTCAGTTACTGTCACACACACAGAAAAGACAAACACATATTGCCTAATATTGCATTCACGGAAGATACAAAGTGACTTTGTATGTGAGACTGAAAGTGAAAGCGTGTCACACAATAGAAGCATGACAGATGGAAACTCTGATAGTATTTAGAAAGGCACCAGGTCTCAATTTACCAATAACAGCAACAAAAACTCTGTTGTGTTCACAATGCATGCTAGCAAGCTACATCCAAACCGTGAGGGAAATGCAGCATGTGAAGACTGCTAGCAAGAACGAGAAGAAGAAATCTTTCAACGTGTTATGATTGAAGAGAAGCAAACACAGCATAATGACAACAACGGCAGACTACATCGGATCTTCACAAATGTTGCTCCTGGCTCTGGGTGCGTTTCCACTATAGTCGAATACCTCCAATGAGGCGGGTCTCCCTCGCCCAAATGCCCCTAATTTGAATGTGAGCCGTCTCTAGCGGCCGTTTGACCAGCCATTTTTTTGGCTTTGACTGTCGAAAAGCAGGGCCATTCTTCTCCCCTGAAAAAAGCTGGTTGCTGATTGGATAGAACGCTAAGCGGGATATGACTCAGTACTTGACGCCAACATAACACGCGTCATTTTTAAAAGCCGTTGAAGTAGCGAATCGTCCTCTCCATAATCATGGCCGCCATGTGCATGAACACAGCAACAAGAAACACAGCAGCTCTGCTCCTTCCATCTCGGCGTCTCCTTCCTTATTGTTTACGTTACGACGCGTATGTTACGTCACGGTCAAAACTGTCGCTAATCGATTACGAGACGATCAAGAACCATACATCACCTCCGGAGTCTCGTAAATCCCTCTGGGGCCTTTTTTTGTGACAAGCCGAGAGAGCGGCCATTTGAGAGGGCGTGGCCTGACACTTTCCCAGCGGCCACTTTTTTGTAAGCCTACATTGGTATCAAAGCATGACACAACACATTTGTGCTGCTCACATTGATGCTATGGACGGAGAATACATTGTTATTAACACTGAATGTAAGATGTTAATGTTGGACTTTGTTGTAAGCTAACGCTAGCCCGCTAACCCTAGCCCGCTAACGCTAGCACTAGCCCAAATCAATCACGTTGCAGTTAAACAAATCAAATGAATGGATGGTAGACCACACGTTTTAGTTGGTCTCTTTTTTCGGCACTGAGTTGGTCTTGTAGGTTAGATAATCACACTTTTTTTAGACACCATCATGGCCACTGCTGGTCCCAGAGATGTGGAATAACACTGTTGGGGAACATCTTGCCTTCTCTGAGTGATGTAAACACTGGACTTCATGGTGCATTCAGGCGCATTCATAACCATAAGCCTTTGTTGTAAAGTACCCTTCTGCCATCTCGTAGGTAAATAAGTTATTACCATTACATTATAAATGACTATATGGCCTCATTGTGGTGCATTCCCCCCAAAAATGGTGTTTTGTCACACTTGATACCATGTTGCAGGGATTTGAAGAATGGTGCCAGCCCTACTGGACAGTATCTAAAAAAGCTGTTCCACTTGTTAAATCACACACATCATGAAACTGCTGGTAATCTGATTACTTCCTCTTTTGTGTTCTGAATACAGAATCAGAATGTTGCAAACCCCAAAGTTCATTCTATCCATTTTATTTTATGTCTGAGTGATTTACAATGAGAGCAATAACACTGTCACCTATAAATCCACAAGAGTACTAATTCCTTATATAACACTGAGTAATCAGAATGGCTGCCATAGGATTTGGGGATGACAGAGCATTGAAGAAGCTCTTAAAGCCGCAAGCTTTCAGTGCTGCAGAGATTTGGTTTGGCTCGGCACCGAGCCCTGACGAGTCACAGGCGGACTCATCCTCCTTCATACTCTTCCATTCTTCCACCACATCTCTCTTGTCTATATACTGAACTTACGTTAGAAATCCTTACATTTTAGCTAATTAACTGCACTAAAACCTGACTAATCACTGTTTCATCTGTACTTTATCTTGTTTTTCGTCAACTCCCTTGTTTACCCATTTCAGAGTGGAGAGAAAGTTACAGAGAGAGACAAATGAAAATGAACACATTAGCTTGGTCTCCATTGGAAACTGATGAGAATTGTACTTTACTGCTCAGTCACATAGTGAGAAAAGTGTTATCATTGGAGATGATATAGACCACAAACACAAGCCCTATGTTAAAACTATTTAAACCATGATCTGAATTGCCTAGTTAGTCATCAACTGATCAAAATAATTTGTTATTTCAGGAAATGTGCTTTTTGGCCTTCTTGTCAAGAGTTAGGTGATAAAATTAACACTCATACATACACTACCGGTCAAAAGTTTTAGAACACCCCAATTTTTCCAGTTTTTTATTGAAATTCAAGCAGTTCAAGTCAAATGAACAGCTTGAAAGGGTACAAAGGTAAGTGGTGAACTGCCAGAGGTAAATAAAAAAAGGTAAGCTTAACCAAAACTGAAAAATAATGTATATTTCAGAATTATATAAGTAGGCCTTTTTCAGGGAACAAGAAATGGGTTAACAACTTAACTCTATGGAGTCTTGGGCTATTTTGTCCATTTTTGAATTCTTTTCATGTCTTTGTAAGTAATTTTGTGTCTTTTTTTTGGTCATTTTGTGTCTTTTTTTAGTCCTTTAGTCCAACATAAAATGTGATTTTCAATCTTTTTTTTTTACTTTCAAAACACTATCATGCTCAATAAAGAATTTTAAATGTTGCAAATGTGCATTCATTTCAGAGTACACTGAGACATTAAACTGCATAATTTTCAATTAAATTCTGGAAAAGTTGGTGTGTTCTAAAACTTTTGACCAGTAGTGTGTATGCACTAAACATGAAGCTACAGCTAGCAGCCTGTAAGCTTAGCCTCGTTGTCACTTCTAGGGCTGCAACGATTGTCAGTTCATCTGTTGACTGCTTCCAAACCATCGCTTTCAAAATAAAAGTCCAAAATAAAAAAATGTACAATTATAAACTAAAAAAAAAGCTATTTGGTCATCTGATGAATTCTTTTTTTTTCACATCGGAATATATTATATATTGCATAACAAAAAAAATATTGCAATTGTCAGTTTTGTCCAATATTGTGGAGCCCTTGCTCCAGGCAACCATGAGATGCAGTTGAAAACTCCCTCAAAGTTAGAGAGGACCTTTGATCTGAGATTATTTGGTAACACTTTACAATAACCATCATTTATAGATGGTAAATACACCATTTATAAATGGTAAACAGATAGTTTATTAATGTTTAATCATCATTTATAAACCATATATAGTCCATTTAGAATGGTGAATAGAAAATGTAATACGGTTGAACTATAATTTATAAATGCCAAATAGATTACTTTACCATCAACAAACATAATTATTAGTTTATTAATAGCTTTACACTCATTATAACATTTTTAACACCATATTAAGTATGTAAAGGATTTCAAAATTATTCTTATACCTTTAAGAAATTGCTTGAAACCATTTAAAGATTAAATATGTATAGAATTTTGTAAATGGTTAATAATAATTGGTTTATAAACCATCTATAAACATCACTTAGATGGTTATTGTAAAGTGTTACCGATTATTTAGCTACACATTCCGCCGGCAAGGTCAAGAATGAACACAACAACTATTGAGGTTAAATACCTTTCCCTGTTGACCTTTCACTAAGCCACGCCCCTCTGCTGCAGAACTTTTTAAAGTTATAAAATATCAGAATTCATTTTTTGCTCCGTTTGTTAAAGTGTGACTATAGAGCAAATTATGATACATTTCACTTTTCCCTTTTTCAAAATCTGTTTTGATTGCAGGATGGAAAAATTGCTACAAAGAAGGGAACGAAAAGTCGAGGAACATCACTCCTCCTCTCTCGTCTAGTTTTCCCGGAAAACCTCGGCTTTGATTTCCAGACACACACTGGGGTCACCGGAGGAGGCCCAGTCTGTACACTGCTTCTAATTACAAACTGCACTGTAAGGCCTTGAGCCTCAGAGAGAGAGAGAGAGAGAGAGAGAGAGAGAGAGAGAAAGAGAGAGAGGATGTAGAACAAGGTGTTGTGGCTTATTGTTATGGTGAGAAGGCTTTGGGAGCCATCACAGCCACATGCTTTCCATCAGAGGCATCTGCTCTAACACTAACCACACACACACACACACACACACACACAGTAGAGATGTTACAGGGCTCTCTGACTGGACTGTCAGGGTGATGTAAGCTCTGTGTGGGACAGGAAGGAAAACATATTGAAGCCATGACTAGCCTTCCCACTGCTTAACAAGAGACTGTAAAAACACCCTCACACATAGCTTCCACATCCCAATGTATTACTAAATCAGTCGTTCATTTGCCTAAAAAAGGCCAGAGGTGAGTTTTAATAACAGCAGACACTTCATACAGTGTTTCCGCTAAACACATTTTTGTGTAATTTTTTCTGCTATAGACTGCATAGGACTAGCCTCATTTCAAGCAGTTAGCCGCCAGCTCATCACAGTTTTTATGCTCTGGAATAATGTATCTATGTAATGCTTAACAATTTGTGCGACTAGTCTCTTGGACTACCTTTCAGTGGAATAACAAGAAGAAGAGAGCATGCACCTTTTGCAAGTTTTGAGACTGGCCTCCCCTTAAAAAACGACCATATAGGTTGTTTGTATCCGGCGGCAACCTCCGGGTCTGAGCAGGGAGGCAAACCAGGAAGTGCCTTAAGCTGCATTCTACTGAAAATTCCTGCAAAGGGTGCTAAGTTTGGCTGCAAAAACATTTATGTCCATTCATTTTAATGCAAAATGAGAAAACTTCTCACTTGATTTATTGACATATTTCACCGTCCGCTGTAATACGTCCGCTGCAATCTTGCTGACGTAGTCGTGATTGACAGTCAAGCGAAGTTTAAAAGGGCAGATTCCCATGTTGGGTTGGAGGCTGCCGCGGTGAACAAACGGCGGACTTTCCCCCAAGAGACAGGAGTTTGCATCCCGTGTGAAAACAAAAGTAAATGTTTTTTAACTTAAGTTACGTGAATCACGTGTTCTAAACATAACTTGCGGGAGCCACTTGACCCTTGTTACTACTTCACTTCTGGCATTTTCGTACAATTATTTTCTGTTTAACCCTCCTGTTCTGTTGCAGGCCAAATGGACCCGTTCCAAAGTTTAAAAATAAAAAAAAATTGTTGTGTAAAACCATTGTTTTTTATAAGTAGGTCTTTCCAATGTACATTAAAAAACGTTTTAACATGCATTTTTTTTTATGAAAATCCAGTGAATTCTCCTAATAGAACAATGATCTGTGAGAGGTAAAGAACACCACTGCACTAAATATGCCTTGAAATGGTGAGTAATGGAGTTAATAATTAAATAAATAAACATTGTTTATAGGGATTTTTTGGTTTCTGACATTTTTGGAGAATTAAACATGCCCTGGGTCAAATTGACCCAAGAATATTATTGCTGTTCCTAAGAAATGACCAAAACAGGAGGGTTAACTGTCGTTAATAACGCCTTACCAGAAGTGTTTTGGCCTAATGCTAGGTCAGTGGTTTTACAACATAAATCCACAGAAACTGCAGGCTTTTTTACAGCCGTGAGTGTGCCACATGTGTGCCAGTTTTAGAACGCGCCGCTGTACCGCGAGCCGTGGAAAGTGAACTGTCATACGTACATACGGGTCGTAATTTGTGGTTCTGACACACGACCTCTTCTGTTGTTTAGGTTGGAGAACTTGTTGAAAGATACATGCCCAGAGTCTTCATTTCACAGTCATCACCTCCAGGATATGTGATTCAATGCTCTTGAAAAAGCTAGACAGTGAACTTACAAGGGAACTGGATTACGTCATTCAAATCAGAATTTGTCAGTTACCATGACAGAGTAAACTTTTAGGAGTTCACCTTCTAGTTATGAGAATTTCAGCAACCCAGCAGCTTGGCTGAGGTAGAATTAAAAAAAAGGAGGCAAGACAGAGCACTGCAAAGTGACGCTGAGTTGACCGTTTCTTTAGAGAAAAAAACAAATGTCCAAAACACATTTCCAACTGGAGCAAACAATCAGGTGTCATAACATCCTTTAAATGGCCTCTTATATAGTAACCAAACATGAAAGACTATGGTGTAGGATTCATGTAGGACTACATGTTTCCAGGTGCCTCTTTAGCTTTAGTAGGAGGCACTTTAAGGTCGTAGGTCATGGGGTCAGGAGAGAAGGCTTACCAGCCAGGGCTGAGGGATCTCAGGGAGGGGCATCTGAGGCGGAGCTGGCAGACCGCTGTGGATCTCTGACTTGAACGAAGGCTCTGGGAAGGAACCAAGGATCAGAAAATGATGAAAAGTTCTTATATGCACACACACACACACACACACACACACACACACACACACACAACATATTTTAAATTCCAATGGTTACAATTAGAAAAAACAAAAAAATATTCAATCTGCGCTCAATTTTGTCTCTCTGAAACTGCAAAGGGAACAGCTGTTTTCACCATGGTGAAGATGTTTTTCTATAAATATCATAAATACACATTACATCACTGTTGATGGGATCTTAGGTGAACTGGCTAAAGTTCAAATAGTGAGTGAAAAGCAACAATCTCAACTGTCAAATTTGATTATTTTAAGGTAAATTGTAAATAATAATTGAACATTAATCTTAAAGCTTGACAACACATTTATTAAAATGAAAAAAAGAACATCCTTTGATTTTTCAGCGTACTCCTTAGCTTATACTTTCATTATGCAAATAACCAAACTGAAGATAAAGTTGACTTTTCATTCAAATTGGCAGACAACATGCAACTGAAACTAGGTCATGAAATCACAAAGTAACCCTTTGCATCTAAAAAAAAGTCATTTTTATTTAATTTAATTATTTTAGAATTTATAATGATTTTGCCTGCTTCAAAACAAATAACTAGGGCTGGGTATCACCACTGATCCATCCAATTCCCATTCACAAGGTCCTAATTCTATTCGATTTCCAATGTGATCTGATCTGATATTGATTAGATCGCATATATTTTAGTTACAATAACAATTTTTCTTGTATATGCAATTTTCAGAGACTAGATGCTGTAAAGTGTACAATGAACCCTCCGCATTATTAAAATTATACATTCTTTCATTAACAACAGTATTCAGAGATTGGTGGTATCCAAAATGAAACCACACTTTTAGGTTTAAGTTGAGCAGCTCCCGACCAGGGAGGCGGTCCAACCGCCTTGCATCTCCGTGTGTGATGCTGCCTCCCCAGCAGACTGCAGCATAAAACAACACACTACCACCACAGACTGATAAAACATTTGCAGCATCTTACTACAGATGTCCAGAGATCTGAGCTTCCTTAAGAAAAAGAGGCGGCTCTGCCCCTTGTTGTAGAGAGCGTCTGTTTTTAGGGACCAGTCCAACTTATTATCCAGGTATACACCTAGATACTTATAACATGGATCCACGTAGATGTACACCCCACAGGTATTCACTGGCTGAAGGGGGGCTTGAACCTGCAGAAATCTCTGATCATTTCCTTAGTCTTTGAGGTGTTCAGTAGGAGACAGTTCTTGTCCATTCCTGATACATGCCACAATAGCAGTGTCGTCGGAGTACTTCTGGATGTGGCAGGACTCAGAGTTGTATTTGAAGT
The DNA here is from genome assembly GCF_030273125.1 of Centropristis striata. Lineage (NCBI taxonomy): Eukaryota > Metazoa > Chordata > Actinopteri > Perciformes > Serranidae > Centropristis > Centropristis striata. The sequence goes on from NC_081533.1 coordinate 30,054,175, forward strand.
CCGCTGTATACAGTGTGAACAGGAATGGAGCCAGAACAGTGCCTTGTGGAGCCCCTGTGCTGCTCATTAATGTCCCAGAAACACAGTTCCCCAACCTGACATACTGTGGTCTTCCTGTCAGGTAATCTGTGATCCAGGAGATGAAGGAAAGATCCACTCCCATCTCTGTGAGCTTGATTTTGAGCATGTTGGGTTGGATGGTGTAGATTGCGCTTGAAAAATCAAAGAACACGATTCTCACATAAGCGCCAGTTTCCTCCAGATGAGCAAGGGCACGGTGAAGCATGTAGAGGACAGCATCGTTCACTCAGATGTGTTGTTTGTATGCAAACTGCAGGGGGTCGAGTTTGTCTTTGACCTCAGCTCTCAGTAGGCGTAGAATCAGCCGCTCCAAGGTCTTCATGATGTGAGAAGTGAGGGCTACTGTCCTGTAGTCATTAAGTTCAGCTGGACATTTTATTTTTGGTACCGGCACAACACAGGAAATCTTCCACAGTGCCGCACTCGCCCCAACTGTAGACTGAGTTTTAAGATCTTTTGGAGAGGTTGACACAGTTGGGCAGCAAAGTCTTTGAGCAGCCTTGGACACACACCATCTGGGCCAGCAGCCTTCCCAGAGCAAAGTCTTCCCAGTCCCAATCTCTGGATAGCACATCTTCTCCTTGACAGTAATATGTGTTGGACTCTGGTTCACAAATAAAGTCAAGCCCCCACCTTTCTTCTTGCCACTAGCTTTAGCATCTCTGAAGCGTCTCTAGAATTAACTATTCTCTCTACAGTAGTAGCGATCAAAAATATGATAAAAATACATGAAAACTGCAAAAAATCAGAGAGCTACCAAACTATGCTGCTCCTCGATGAGGCGCATTCTGGAACAATGAGTGAAGTGGTTAAGCTACTTCAAAACAAAACTAATTCCGTCTCGAGGCAGTGGTGGATTTAATTTACTGAAAAAATACAAATGCTGAAAACCCTATTTACAGAATGTCCCAGACATTGAGGACTGATATTCCTTCTTAACAATAGGAAAGCTTTAGCAAACACTGCTGGAGCTCTGCTGGCTTTAGTTAGAGATGGGGATAGAGCCAAGCAAAGGTGACATGGTTAGCTGGAGCAATGCTGAAGCTTCTGTGAAACCAGTTGATCCCTTTTACTTTGTGGTCTGGATATAGAATTAACAACAAGTTCTTCATTGGCCCTGATGATGACTGCTCACAGCAGCTCATCCTGTTTAAGGTGTGTGTCTACACACAACAGCAGTTCTCATATAGCAGAATCTGTGTGTGTTACATGTGTTATACAACTTAAAGCACTCAGGTCAGGAAATGTAAAGAACATTCATTTCATCCAAATCTGATGAAACCTGAAAGGGATGGTACATAATCACTTCAGGGTTTCTTAAAAATAGCATGCATAAGAATGATCCCAATGAACACTATCCCACTTATTTTTGTCATGTCATAAGCTACAACCATTCTGGTCATCCTTGTTTGAGTTCTTCACAAAGGCCCTTAATCATCCATGTAACCCAGACCCGTTCACCGTGTTGTTTGGAGTGGCTAATCCAGATAGTGTAAAAAGTAGCTATGAAGCTAAGGCTATCTCCCTTTCAACATTGTTAGCCAGAAAGTTAATTCTACAGTTTTGGAAATCTGAAAGGGCTCCTACGTTTGAAATGTGGTTGAGAGAGCTGGGAAATGTATTACACTTGGAGAAAATCAGGTACATCATATCTACTAAAGAGGATATCTTTTTTAAAATATGGCAACCTTTTCTTGATTTAATGTCTAAAAACTGAATTAGTGTTATTCTGTTGCTGTGCCATTTATGTTATACCCTTGTTTTGTTTGTCTAATGTCAAAAACTCTGTCAAAAAAAACAAAACATATTGTTCTGTTTCACCATTTATCTCTAATTTGTATACATAATTTGTATATATTTTTCTGTTATGAAAACAATAAAAATAAATACCCCAAAAAAAGAATGATCCCAATGAGTTCCAGACAGTGAGCTATACACATTATACATTTTGGAAAAACAAGATCACTGGCATTACATCAGGACTCTGTATTGCATCTGGTACAGGGCAAGAAAATGTTGGATCAGTGCGTTGCAAGTTTAAACGTGTAACTTGTCATGCATGGTTGCACATTTGTTTTTATGCATATCTTAACAGTTTGCAACAATCAGGGGCTCATTCACATCTTCACTGTGTCTGTTATCTTTCTTGTTCTATTTTGTGTGCTTTATCTACCCTAACAATGAGATTCAATTTATCCAAATAACTTCACTGTGACAGTTTACAGATTACAGTTTGTGATCTCACCTTTATCTGAGAGAACTCTGTGGAGGATGTTGGAGATGTGCATCTTTTTCTCTCGAACCCCAGCGCTCAGATACTCCCTGTCCAACAGGTCCAGGAACAGACGAAGCTCACACACCAGCTCCTCCATCGCTGCAGCACACAACATACATATATTTATTACAAGATGCCATATCAATTAAACACACTGAAGACATTTATCATATCGGTTACAATATAAATCACAACAACAGTAACCCATCAACTGTGGAAAAGAGAACATTGCCTGAAATGAAGTCCAATAGAGGAAGAAAAGGGCTTCCACTATCATGACTTTTAGTTGACGATTAACTGTCTTACAAACAATTTGTCTATTTCTGTTAATTGTATGCCATACAGCAGTATTATTGTGTGCTTTGCAACAACCTAAATCCATTTCAATGGCTGCAAATTTCACATTACTAGCCACCGGGTTGATGGCTTAATTTCGTTGTACTGTACTTGTACTCTGTGCAATGACAATAAAGGTTCATTCATTCATTCATTCATTCATTCATCATTCATTCACTACATCACCACGCCGCCCCAATGATGATGATTATAATAGTAATAATAAAAAAATGTTTTTTCTTTAGCACCGTTCATACAACAAACACTTACAACAAGCAAATTACAGGACAGACAGAGACAGATTGAAAAAGGAAAAAAAATAGCGAGAATGTCGTCATCATTTTAAAAATTAATGGAAAAGAATATAATAATAATAATAATATTAAATTAGAAATAGATTGCTCTGATTTACAACACCTGTCTGGTCTGTAATATGAAACCATAAAACATGTACTACAAATGCTTTACACATGAAATATCGTCAGGGTTGCAAGCATCTATTTAGTATTGATATCTTTTTATCTATTAATATTTATCAATGCACTAAAAGTTGCAATATATGTTTTATTTTTCTTGGAGTATGCAAAATGTTATTTCCTTTCAAAAAAAAAAAAAAATCAAGCAGAAAATTGGACCAATGTTGTAAAAAAGCAGAATTATTGTTTAAATCCTTAAAACAATAGCACCAGAAAGACAAACTACACAGTGGGGTGGTGGAGCGGTCGCCCACTGATCGGAAGCTTGGTGGTTCAATCCCTACATGTCCAAGTATCTTTGTGCAAGATACTGAACATTAAATTGTTCCTGATGTGAATGAATTCCTCATTTAGTGTAAATGTAGTGTAAAGCACTTTGAGTGGAGGCAAAGACAAGAAAAAGTGCAATCCATTTACCATTTACACACAGTTATGTACACTACCGGTCAAAAGTTTTAGAACACCCCAATTTTTCCATTTTTTTATTGAAATTCAAGCAGTTCAAGTCAAATGAACAGCTTGAAAGGGTACAAAGGTAAGTGGTGAACTGCCAGAGGTAAATAAAAAAAGGTAAGCTTAACCAAAACTGAAAAATAATGTACATTTCAGAATTATAAAAGTAGGCCTTTTTCAGGGAACAAGAAATGGGTTAACAACTTAACTCTATGGAGTCTTGGGCTATTTTGTAAATTTTTTTATTCTTTTCATGTCTTTGTAAGTCATTTTGTGTCTTTTTTTAGTCATTTTGTGTCTTTTTTTGGTCATTTTGTGTCTTTTTTTAGTCCTTTAGTCCAACATAAAATGTGATTTTTAATCTTTTTTTTACTTTCAAAACACTATCATGCTCAATAAAGAATTGTAAATGTTGCAAATGTGCATTAATCTCAGAGTACACTGAGACATTAAACTGCATCATTTTCAATTAAATTCTGGAAAAGTTGGTGTGTTCTAAAACTTTTGACCAGTAGTGTAGGTATATATGTCAAGCTTTCAATCAGTCAATTATTGAGCTAAACAGTGCTTTATTCTAGCATAGAGACCCAAAGAACACCTGCACCGCTCCCACCCCCCAACACAGAGCAAAACAACAGGAGAGATCCCAAACACAGCTCCAATATGTGTGTGTGTGTGTGTGTGTGTGTATGTGTGCAGTGTACGACTGTGCTAATATCAACACACCTTAGGCTTGTTTTGATATAGATAATATCACATTGAGTTCATAACCAGGATTCAGAGGTTATGCCACGCTATGCACAGCAATGCAAAAGGTCTTCAGATAACAAGTCCTCACTCAAACTCACAGTCCTCACAAGTCAAGCTTATTGTCAACACATGATTATATCAAAGGTGATGACATCATACTGAAAAGCAGCTGCAGATTGAAAGGGGCAAGTGGAGTTAATTATAGGTTTATTTTGATTTATTTAACCTCTGAAGTCAAAAGTGGACAGAGCTCCATGTTCTCCATCATAGTGATGTTATGTTGGCTCCCACTGGAGGGACTAACCCACTTTAGAATCAACCATGCCAACTTTCGAGAGTTTGCTGTGATTGGCCAGTCACTGTAAAGATATTCATATAAAAATCTTTGTTATTTTTTCTTTTTCTCTTTTTAACAACCTTTAGTCACCCTGGTTTTGTTGTTAATAACTGTACACTCATTTTGTGAACACAAGGTTTTACAAACATTTTTCTCTACAAAGTTGTATAAAGAATAGTTGTTGCTTGATGTATCACTGCACTGTAAAACCAACTTGTTGTTTCAACTAGAATATTTGAGTGTCGATGCTGCGAAAGAATTTTATGTCAAGACAACGAAGACAATGGAGTTAACTCAAATGAATCTTGCTATTTGACTCAATATTTTAAGTTAAAATGACTTTTTGCACAAATCTTTGTTGTATTGAGAAGGAAAAATGAGTTATAATGACAAACAAGCAACATTGGGGTTTACAGTGTGGCTAGTTAGCTAGCTAGCTGCATGCTACACAAAATGAGCCAAACGAAGCCGAAAGTTGGCAATCTTCTAGTGATAGCAATGAGCTTTACCACACTGTGAAAAGAGTGTGTGGATGAAGCAATAGGTTGTTTAAGTTTACTGAAGTTTGCTAACTAGCCAGTCAATTTAAACCTCTAGAGGCGCCAGAACCAGCTAGCTACCAGAGCTAGAGGATAATCAGCTCTTTCAGCTAGCTAGTTAGCACCGACGCCTCCAGGGCTGATATCTGCTCTCCTCACAGCAAAGTTAAGTGCCCAAGTGGCATAGAGTGAGTCAGAGGGGCTGTTGATGTCAGACCCATCGCAGTTAGCTAACTAACTAACTAGTCAGAGCATCCCTAAGCTTAAGTTCCAGCTGGCAGCCGGTATCTTTGAGTCAAGGCAAGGAGTAGTAGCCAATCACAGCACATTCCTGGCTTTCCTCATAGAGAAGTGGGCGTGGTTTTAGCTAAATTGTGTTGGAAAAACAAGAGACACTTTCTGGATTGCTGTTTGGACAAAAAAAGACATTTAAATATGTCAACATGATATAATTATAGTACTTAAACGCTTACTTCAGTCCAATCAGTTTGCAAGCCATGTTTTGCCACAGTTTCAGAAGTAATGACTAATGCCACATCTACACCCACCAACGTTACAACAAAACACAACATGACAAGTATTTTAAGGTCATGAAAACTGCTGGGGACCACCATGCCTCACAAGGTGTCACCAGTGGCACATGTCAGGCCGCCATTGTAAATAAGAAGTTGTTCTTAATGACCTGCCTGGTGAAATAAAGGTGAATGAACATGTGGATCAAATAACTGATGATTATTGTTTAATATGCAAGCTCACAGACCAGCAACATGCATTACATGCCACTGTCCTTTTTGGCCAGCATCAGTGCTTGTCAAAACCCCGAAGAGGCAGCAACTTCACCACATATTTATCTTACAGAAATTCTCCACCCAGGCTTCACTTTTTCCTCTGGATGTATGGCACCTTTGACCTATGCAATGTGATGCAGAGTTATGAGAAAAAAATCTTTATCCTCACTCAGAGTCAACGAGATGTGATGCTGTTTTTATCAAGGATTGTTCAGGTTGATTCCTTACAGACCCAGTATTCTCCATGTTGGACTCAAGACTCAGGTATTAGAATGTGTCAATAAATCTTTTCGTCAGGGACTAGATGTTCTTGCTACTTTATGCCAGGTATCTGTGATGATGCAACAAACTCTTATATCTTGTTAAAAACATGTCCAAATACCACATCTGATCATATTTCACCAATTGCCAATCGCATAGGTATCTATGATTAACCAACAACAGGCGAAACTGCAAGTAGCTGGCACATGATGGAGAAGATTCATCTCAAAGCCTTTTATCAGAGTATCTCAGTATTACGAACTCTCTTAGAGACAATAAAGAGGTTTCCAATGCAAGCATAATTCATTATGGGAGAGGTCTGAGTCTTGGACAGCAGCTCTAACACTGGATACACACAGCCGCTTTCACACATTCCTCACATAATCTGATTATCCTACAGGAGAGAGAGTGAGGGAGGGAGAAGTAAAGCAGCTAAGAGTCAGAAAGGAGCGTAGAGATCAAAGGAGAACCATCGGCTACCATTGGGAGAGAGGGTGCAGCAAGCACATCGTTCCACGGCCCCGGGAAGGGTCGGGGTGCTGTAAAAGCAAAAAACCGCGAGCCACCTTGGCCCCAAGCCTTTTCAAGCCTACCTAGAGCCGGTCGCAGCACATGGAGGAGGGTACATTCCCAAAGACTCTGAGAAGACCGGAACTTGACGTGGCAAGGTTGATGGGGTAACAGCAGGGGGCCAAGACTTTAGGGGTCCAACCCTAACCAACTCTAGTGACCTTGTGACAAGGTGGTTATGTTTTTCGATTAGGTTTGTTTCTGCTTGTCTGGATTCTTGCTATATCACAAGCTCATGAAATAATTGCAGGATCACTTTTCACGCAAAACCATCTTGTCAGGTGTTAAGTTTTGTACTTGTGCACAACCATTGTGACAATGGCAGCTACTGGCAGCTACGCGTTAGTGAGGATACCCACAGAGAGGTGACTGTTTGTTCAAAATAAAGGCTGCTCCTGACGTGGTTAGCATAGATGCTGTAACAGCATCCATTTTATCAGAACTGGGAGTATTTCTGCATTGAAAGAAGAGCAGTGAACAGCACTGAGTGGTTTTAGCACGTGACAGGGACGGATAGATAGTTCATCCAAATTGGTAAATGGGGTGCACTTATAAGTACATTCATACTGGTGGCAGAGGCTACCAGGGTGGTGCCACCTGCCACCATTGGGAATTAATTCACACACCGATGAACGCAGGAGCAATTTGGGGTTCTTCTCTGGGGTATCTTGCTCAAGGATACTTCAACATGTAGCTGCCATGGTCGGGGATCGAACCACCAACCTCCCCGCCCGGTTATTGGACGAACTCTCTACCAACTGAGCCACAGCCGCCCCAAACAGTTTGCAGTGACCGCTTCTCACATAGATCTGTGTAAAAAATCACCTGGCAGCATCAGGTTAGTTTGTCAGCAGGATTACAGAAAAACTTCTGGCCCAGTTTTAATGAAACTTGGTTGAACGGTGTAGCATTAGTCAAGGAAAAAAATGTTAAAATCTGTGGCAGATCCAATTCACAAGGCTTTGTTAACATTGAATTATCAGGTGTTTGGCTTTTCAGGGTGGTCAGCACTCTCTGACTACCATTCTAGTTACGTATACCACTATGCTTTGGAAACATCTTAAATTTTGACTTCACTGCATCACAAAGCATCATCAGTCGTCAACCAATCAGTCTCTATTTAATTGACAACAATTCCTCAAAACATGCTGAAAGCTTCTTTCTGGATCACTTTCACCTTGCCTTTACTGCTCCATTTACTGAGCAACCTGTGTAATACTTTACTCTACTAGGGTGGTCATAAAAACTAATTGCGTGTGTGAGGCATTAAAATCTAAAGCAAGCTCTCTAGATCACCAAAGATGTGGAGGGAAAATAAAGGGGCATGGAGCGAGAAGGACCACCCTCAGAGAAGGCCCAGGGCCAAGCAGAAAATACCTCATCATGCAAACAAAACACCCCTGCCCTTTCTTCAAAAACTCACTACACTTTATTTATTCTTTTCTGTTATTGTTTAATTCTTCTCTCCAATTTCATTATGCATGGATAAATGCATTTGTGCATGTAGTGCATGTGTCCGTGTACCACCTATACTTTACTGATATTTAAATGAGACATATTCCTAACAGTTTATTTTGCCTCTAACCACAGTTTTCTACATATGACACATGATAGGAGCTCTTTCCAAAAAACAAAAGTAAACAAAAAATAATCTTCCACCCACACACTCACACACACACAGAAAGACACAAACCCACTAAAGACACCTAGACATGTTTTCACTGTGAGGTATTCACACTTCCCGGAGCTCAGAACAAAGGGGGTTTTCCTGAGTGAACTCAGGCAACGGGATCTTGTTTGGGTCTCGGAGAAAACCTGAGACCCTGCGGCTCTGTTGCTGTTAGTGCAAAAATGCTGAGGCAGGTAGGAGGGGAGGGTTTTCTGCCCTCTTCCCAGAATACAGCTGTTGTGACTGACAGCACACTGACAGTGTGCACGCGTTTTTTTTCCAGGTGTCTGTTTTTTTTGTTACCAACAGCGTCTTTAACACTCTGAGGATGTGTTTAGTCTGGGTATTTGACAAGCTTTCAAGTTAGAATCTGTCCTCACACATATACAAGGCTTAAAAGAGGTCATACTCTAAGAATCAAATATCAGCGCGCGCGCACACACACACACACACACACACACACACACACACGATTAAAGTTAATCCAGTTTCTCTCACTATGTTCACACATTGGTTTTTCACTTGACAAAATGTGTTGATGTGTGCTTATTCCAAACCATCATCATGCCACAATTGTAAGTCATTATGTCCACTTCGGATTCTTTCACAACCCCAGTCTGTTTAGCTCAGGGGTCGGCAAACTTTACTAACAGAAGAGCCATTGTCAGCCAAAATGAGAGGAAAAAGTCGGAATGGAGCCACAAACCTTATTAAGAGCCTTAGAATGGACATAAAACAGTCTACTAAGTCAAGATTAACATTAATAATAGGTCATAATGAGCATTTATTTATATGATTTTGTCAGATTGCAGATGAGAGGATGGAAACCGAAGAAATATCTCAGGGGATTTGGAACTGAAAGCTATAGCCTAGCAAGGAAAACTCAACTTGAAGTTGGCTAAATTTAGAGGTTAGGGTTCCAGTCAGAGCTATGATGCACATGTGAGTGGACTAAAAGGTTTTTAAAATATTTTAACTGCCATTATAACATACACATTTTTTACAATTGAAGAATACAAATTGCTTTGGGCCTACACCAAAGATAAATTTAATTTAAAATGTAAAGAAATAAACGTATCATTTTGCCACAGGGAGCCACTGAGGACAGCCTGAAGAGCCAAGTGTGGCTCCGGAGCCGCAGGTTGCCTACCCCTGGTTTAGTTAGTCCAAATCAGAGTGAAATGGATACTTTGTTTGTTTTGTATTTAGTCTGTTTTACTTTCACAGTGCAGAAATGTAAGCGGATAAAATGAAAAAAATAAAAAAAGATTTGCAGAGGGGCGTGTACGAAGGTGGAGAGCTGGAAATATACAGCTGTATTATTTCTTAATGGTTGGAAAGTTGGCGGTGAAAAATAAACAAAACAACATGGAGCCTAATGCACCATGAAACATTGCTGTCAATGTTTTATTTACCTCAACTCTGCACTGATATATCATGCACATATATCCTTTCGCCTCCAGTTGATTTTAAATGGTTTAATAAATGTGATTGTTTTAGTGGACTTTATTCAGCATCTCCTGTATGTGTTCTTCAGCCCAGCTGTCAATCAAACATCAGACCTCTGCAGGAGTCTAAGTCAGTCCTCTGCCAGTCATGTTGCATCTGTTGTTCTGTTAACATCTCACTAAATGCCTGGACAGGTAGCCCCCAATCTGCTGCTTGTTGGTTTATTTCCTGTAATTGGGTAGGATTATGTTTACAGTGCAATCGAACCACACTAGGGTTACCCCCTCTGGCAGGCGGTCTCAGACCGGTTGTTTTGGTCCGCGTCAGAGTACAATTGGAGCGTTCACAAGCGACAAAAGAACCGTTACAAGGATTTAACCGCACCAGAGTTCCATTGAAACGGAATAGACTTTGGGTTGTGAATGCGCCCATGGTAAGTTTACTAGGATACGCGAGGGTCAGTTCTCATAAAAAAATGACTGGCAGCATGGTGACAAGTGTTGTTTTTCTTCCCCAATACAGTATCTCCCCATAAGACACACTGCGGCAAATCGTTCAATCATAGGAATGTCTTCTTTGTAAGATGTAACAAAACATGCAACAAATAGGTGTTATTTTGCCCCATTTTCCATGTTTCCAAGATTGAACCTTGGACCTAGATTAATAAAGTTTTCTTGTTGTTCTGGAAAACACAGAGATCATACTCATACTCACATTTTTCAAAAAGCAACTGGCAACAAATCCAGCAACTTTTTCTGGTGTTATTGGAGACTTGTTCTTACTCTTCTTAACGAGCCGCGGGGGCAGGCGGCTCTTCTTTACGAGCTGCGGGGGCCGGAGGATCGTTAAGAAGAGTGAGAATGAGTTGAAGTGCCACAGACCTCCTGCAGCAGTCTTTTCCAGCTGCAGAGCCAGAGGGGATGTTAACCCCTTAGCGTCCAGTATGCAAATAGCGAAAAAGGCTAACAGTTAGCTCTGTAGCAGTACAGTGTGTATGTGCTGCTGCTGCAGGAGGTGTTCACTTAGCGATCTCTGTTTGTTTACAACAAACACCGGACACTCTGCACACACTAAAAACTGTTCCTATTGTTTGTTTAAAAGTAGTGCAATAAAAATACAGATGTTTTCCCTATCATGATGAGTAATTGTGATTAATAGTTGTGATTACAATATTGATCAAAATAATCGTTATTATCATTTAGGCCGTTTTGGACGTTTCTGTGGTTTCAAACACAATCCAGCTGATTATTGTTTACAGTGCGAACAGAAACAGTTAAAACAACATGACTTTTAAGCTGCAAATCCCTCAAAAGGAAAACAGAGATATATGAAAATTTAAACTATTCTACAACATGGCACGCCAAATAATGGCATGTATGAGTGGCCTCAGCTTATTTTGAAGCTAATAATGTATGGCATGTATAACTGAAACATTAAGTGACACTGCCATAAGCATACAGGCAATAAAACCTGGGCAAAACAATAAAACCAGGTTCATCTGGGAACTTGGGGAACCAAATTGAGTATAGTTTTTAGATTGCATGCTGTTTTCTTTGCGTGTTGTCATACTAACAAAATACAGTACTTGACAAAATGGCCTTTTCAAGAGGTTATTTTTGAAACAAATTATAGGCCCCCAATTTGTTACAGTAAAGCTTCAGAACATCTTGAATCCACATCTAAAGATGGCAACAGCAGATGGCATGACATCTCTATTGTATGCCATGCCAGATCTTGATCTTTGGGCAATGTAAAAATTTACAATAAATCTGTTTGGAAAACCTCTACTGTTTCCAGCAAAAATGTGATGGCCAGGTACTAAAAACGTTTCTTTTTAAAGCTCTACCTGTGTAGTGCTTATTTGCTGCGGTTGACAGACCCCTCCCCCACACATGGCAGCCTATTGACGGAGCAAGCAGATGCATGAGAAGCCCAAAGCATTTAATGAGCCAACCACCCAATCATCTTCAGTGAGCAACTCGCTGAGGTTCTGGGAAACTTAATGGCATCGTGGGTTAAGAGTTACAGTAAGATGGTGGTTGTCGTTAATTGAGGTTGGTTTATGGTCTGGCATCGTCATGGTTATTGCCTCCAAGCAGAGCAGGGCTTCACTGGAAAGCATTCATTTGGGCAACAGACACATGAATAAATAATCACCTACACACTCACTCAAACATCCCATGTTTCCAAAACTGATAAATATAACCGCTCTTTTATAAAGTACTTTAGTTGAGTCATGATCTGCCTGAACTTCACACCAAAGTTAAAGAATATCAGCTGAAAAACACCCTGAGTCACTAATCACCTTACTGTCCATCTATATTCCAGCAAAAATCATATCTGAGGATAAAACAAGTCACCTATTAATCAATGAATTCATGAAGTTGATCCAACAATTTTGATAATAAATTCATTGTGTGTGTGTGTGTGGGGGGGGTTATGGTTTATCGTTGTATGTTGAAGATCTTTGCTGATGAAGATGCTATGATGTGATTCAAGAATTCACAATAAGAACTGCTTATTATTTGCATGTTCGTAAGAACTTAAAAGCATCTAATGTACTTGTTTGTAAAGTCTCCATTTTAGTCTATAAAAGTCTACATTAGTCTATATTGTATTCTAATACTATAAATACAAAATGTATGTAAGGGGGTGCAGGCGATGCTGCATTAGTTTATGATGAAAGACAAGCTGTCTCGCACTCTCCCCATTTCTCAGGTCTGTAATTATGAGGTTTGTGTGTTTTCTTCTTCCCATTGGACATGCCAAGTTAACAGCACAAAGCGGAGCCGACTGCTGTTGAGTACAGGTGGTTTACTCTACGAGCAGATGTTTCCCTGACCGCAAATATACATCTGCAAAACCCTGATCTGATGAAAGAGGTGGGAGAAGAAAGGGCTCGAGATGGAGGGATGGGGCAGTGCTGACAGAGCTTTACAGAAGATATGAGAGAAGAGGAGGGTGCATCTCCAATAGCAAGCTAAAGACAGAGCAATGATGCTCCCGATGGTATCTCTTTTAAAAGATAATTACAGGGTGCTCAGCTAAAAACCACAAACCAAGGAAAGGGATGGAGTAAAGGAGAAAACGGGAACTATATAGAAGCTCCCGCTTTGGAATTCTATCTTCTGGTGGGAATGTGGTTTCCTTATATATGGGAGCTGCCTGGGTGTGAGAATGAGTATCACATTGTACAGAACTTTTTTCATTAGTGAGGTAATGGAAGTTTCAAACCTACTAAATAAATAAATAATGTAATCACTGTTTTAAAGAGCACCACAAAACTCCTTATCCTCATATTAGCTCATAGGGCTGCAAGATATATCATTAGCGTATATGGTTTCATTGAGATTTTTTGTAAAATCAGTGCTCAGGCCAGGCTAACACTAAAGCTAATTGAGGTTCAAACTAGGGCTGGGCGATATGGACCAAAAGTCATATCCCGATATATTTAGGCTGAATATCGATATACGATATATATCCCAACATATTTATCGCAAAGTGAGAGCAAATGTTCAGTCAAAGTCAAAGTAAAATATGACATGTCACACACACATATATATATATATATATATAAAATATATGAAATAAAATAAGCCAATCTTTTTCTGAAATGTATAGATTTATAGGAGAAAAGAATAAGAAACATTACAAAATAACTAAATATGACAAACTCTAGTGAGGGCAGCATTTATATATAAAGAAAGAAAAAAATTGAACTTTATCAATATATGCAATATGGTCTAATTCCATATCACATTTAAAATTATATCGATTTATCTTTTATATCAATATATCGCCCAGCCCTACTTCAAACTGATTTATTGTTTACTTTATTGTTGTGTGTAAATATACACTCATTTTGAATTTGATGCCTGGGACACGTACCAAAAAAGTTGGGACAAAGGCATGTTTACCACCATGTTGAATCACCTTTACTTTTAACAACACTCATTAAGTGTTGAGAAACTGAGGACACTCATTACTGAAGTTTAGAAACTGAACATTTGTCTCATTTTCGATGGGAGACAGGTCTGGACTGTTTTCCCTTTGAAGCCATGCTCTTGTAACATGTGGAGAATGTGGCTTGGCATTGTTTTGCTGAAATAAGCAGGGACACCCCTGTATATGAAGAGGCGTCTGGATGGCAGCATGTGTTGTTCAAAAACTGGTGCCTTACCAGATGTGCAGGTTAACCATAATGCCATGGGCTCTAACGCACCCCCATAACATCACAGATGCTGGCTTTTAAACTTTGTGCTTGTAACAATCTGAATAGTCCTTTTCCTCTTTAGCCTGGAAGACGAGTGTCAAAAACAATTAGAAATGTCTGACCACGCACACGTTGCCTCATTCCATCTCAGATGAGCTCAGGCCCATATCAATCTAGCTTTTGCCTTGTATAGAGTTTTAACATGCATTGGTAAATGCAATGCATCGATGAGCGGTTTACTGCAGTTATAACAGTTTTCTGAAGAGTTCCTAAACTCGTCAAAGGTCATGGGCATCCAATGTTGGTTATTGGCCATTGGAATCTTTAAAAATGGGGATTTCACAAACTATGGTGCATAACATCAAATGCCTTGCAAAAGTGCATTGAAAATGGTCCTGGAACTGTTGGATTATTTTCCAACGCAGTTGTCGCTTGTGAACAACTGAGCCTTTCAAGGATGCTCTTTCATACCCAATCATGATACTCTCACCTGTCAACAATTAACATTTTTACCTTGGAATGTTCCAAACAGCTGTTTTTGACAATTCAACAGCGTTCCCTGTCTTTTGGTAGCCCTGTCCCAACCTTTCTGCAATGCCTTGCTGGCATCAAACTTAAAATAAGCATATATTTACAAAAATCCATGAAGTAGTCACTAGACTTGCCACTTTTATTGAAAGAAGCCACTAAGAGGGTCTTTAAAGTGGCCAAATCTAGAAAAGTTGTTTCATTGACATCACAATTGCCAATCCAAGCACAGGTACCAAATTGTCCATCCTCCTCTCTCATCTTTAGACAGCTCTTTCATGCTTGTCTTTTTCTGGCACATCCAAACACAAGTCAGAACACCACAAAAACAAATTCACATTTGAAGTTACACATGCAAACATAACGATGTGTTCAAAAGTGCAACCACTGGTCCAGACCTCAGCCCTTTCTTTGTTGTAGTCTCTAAGGGAGGCCTTCCCTTAATCTGAAAGACCTCTTGCTGTGTTAACCCTCCACATACCGCGCCATCAACCCCACTACATTAGCTACACCACACCTCTCCCCACCATGGCACACCACAAATGAAGCTTTGATCATGTAATCCTAAAAGCTTTGTCCAAGACACAAGGCACATTTCCATTAGGGTAAAAAGTGGCCGCTGGGAAAGATTAAGGCCACGCCCTCTTAAATGGCCTCTTAGCGACAGTTTTGACTGTGACGTCACATACGCAACGGATTTAACATGGGAGACGTGCCAAACGTAAAATAATAAGGAAGGAGACGCCGAGATGGAAGGAAGGAAGCAGAGCTGCTGTGTTTCTTGTCGCTGTATTCATGCACATGGTGGCCATGATTATGGACGATAATAAAATGATTGATTGATAATAAAAGGGCCTAACAAGCCTACATGCTCACCCTGTTGAGGCTCATCGGAAATGATCCTCTTTCATTGAATCCAGTTACCAATTATAGGACTATTTCAAGTGTTTAACATTTTAAGGCAGGAGTCCAAAGGTAAATGTTTGGTTGATCATGATAATGATGATGATGTTGGTTAAATCAGCAGGCCAGTTGCCAGTTGTGTTTTAGCGATATAAAACTGTCCTATTTGGCATCTATCAGGGTTTTCTGAATTGTGCTTGAGCTTGGCCCAAGATCCCCCTCCTTCTCCCTGTGTATTTCCAGATGAATATTAACACAGGGGGAAGGCCAGCATGGCTATGATTGGTTGGCCCCAAATTAAATTCTCTGTTCCCGCAAACCAGCTTACTGACAGGGAGGGATGGAGGGAGAGATTACAAACTCATTTCTCCTTATCTTTCCTTTCCACTTCTGGGACCCGTCTTCTCTACCACCACCAGAAAGGAGGGGTTCGTATGTGAAGCTTTTAAACTTCAATCATCATTGGGGTGAATGGGTGTTCAGAAAGAGGGAAAGCAACCCTAACTCTAAAGCAGAACCAAATGGGCCAAGTGGGCCAGAACGGTGACACCATGTACCCATTGTGGCCACATCACACACACCCCACAATTAATTACTCATAGAGCCAGGGTTTCTGCGAGGAAAGCTGTAATAAAAAATGGCAATAAACACTCAAACACTTGTGCATTTTTGCCCCCAAGACATGGCACCCGGGTAGTGGGAGAGCTCTTGAGCAAGGACTTGCTAAAAGGGATCATTGACTCTCCAAAGTAGTTTGCCGAGTTTCCACCACCAGTTAAAGTTAACATGGCCAGAGTAGCAAATCAGACAAGTACATAAATTGTCCTTCTTAAGGCTCAAACTCACTACTGCAACTAGTTCATTATAATTGAACTGCTAAGGTTGTGAAGGCCGACTCGTCTTGCAGAGTTCGTGTTTGGGGAACTTTGACACTTGTGACCTACCACATTTGAGGTGTGAGACCAGCAAACAAACTTCAACCTACCTCTGAGTTTTCAACAAATCTTAACTGACAATTGGAAGCACTTGGGTCAAGGCTTGACGATCTGACAGGCAGTGTGAACACATATATCATGAGCTTTGGTTTTACGTACAGGAATAAACCAAGAATTTACAAAATTGAAAGTTGGCCCTTAACAGGGAACTTAAATATGGTTGGGGAAAATATATTTTGACTATACTTGAATATCTGCTATTTCTCAATCACATGCCTATAGCACACTGATCACTGCAGGGCTACTGAGGCCACGCCCCCTACATGCACTGTGCATTCCTCCATCACGTGCACAGATGATTTCTAGAACCCTAGACCACACTTTTGAGCACAGAAAACAAGACTATAGAGAGCAAACAAAACAACATATTTTTGTAGGCCAACCCGGAAGTGAGCATCTCCATGGGGTCTATCGAGCATTTGCCTTTATGATTTTTGCATTGGATTTTGGATCATGGCAGAAAATCAGCTCTGTGGTAAACACGTTTCTAATTCTGACATGTTTTGTTTAGCAGCATAATCTTCACAAATGAACACCACTTGGTAAATGGTAAATGGACCTGCATTTGTATAGCGCTTTTCCAGTCGCTTTGCGACCACTCAAAGCACGACAGACTGCACTCATTCACCCATTCACACGAACGCAGAGGCTACCATAAACGGTACCACCTGCAACCATTGGAAATTCATTCACACATCAATGAACGCAGCATCGGGAGCCATTTGGGGTTCAGTATCTTGCTCAAGGATACAACATGTAGGCTGCCATGGTCTGGGATCGAACCACAACCTTCCGGTCAGCTCTACCAACTGAGCCACAGCCAATGTACGTTTGTGCGTTAATGCAGCCAACAGAGGCAAAAAGCTAACGTTATGCTATAGAAAACTAAAACACATTCAAATTTCTCTCTTTTATCCAAGACTTGCTTAATTACCTTGTTAAACCATAGTAAAACACACTTCATTCAAACTTAATAAAACTCACTAACTGTGGTTTGAACTATATTCTCACTGAGTGAGATGTGAATGTGTGTACTACAGCTATTGTCCCTGCTGTCTCTCCCTGTTGTTGCCTCTTTGTGCTTCTGCGTCACTGAATGAGTCTGTCACTGAGTACTCCCACATAGCCAGACCTATCTCCACTACAGACTGTATATATACAGTCTATGATCTCCAAACTTGTATTAGTGCTGTGCTGCTGTGCTCAGCTGCCTAATAAACAGTGACTCACACTGGATTCCACCATGTTGGATCTCCGTGGCCGGACCTCGAAATGGCCATTCTTCGGAGGCAGCCCATTAAATTAGCAAAATAAAAGTCACGACCAAGTAAAGTCTATGTGTGGGAAACACTAAGCGAAAATTTAGCCATTCAATTCCAGCAACATTTGGCACAACAACCTGATTGCGATGGAGTCAGGCAGACTAGTGGATGGCATCACCTTGATATGCCATCAATAGGGTTGGGTCAGTGTGATATTAAGGCAAACACAAGGTGTCGCACTTGACTCAGCAGCCACTCCTGAGTGGAACATAATGAGACTGAGTTGCAGCGTAGTGACTCCTCAACTTTTCTGTTGGCTTAAAATCCAAAATGTTGCTTAAAATCCAAAATGTTGCCATAGTAGCACATTTTTAAATTTCTTTAAGACTTAATATGCCATGTTGCGTCTTATCACCCTAAAAAAAACACATGAACTTCATAGTAACAACCACTAAGTGTGCTGAAATGTGATGTCCATCAGGCTCTGTTAACCCCTTAACACAATATTATGTTAATTACTCTGTAATATTGCTTTTTACTGGGGTTAGAAAAGCTGCTTGGAAAGTGTAGTGGGTTTATTTATCAGGTAATCTACATTAAATTAAGCTTTTCTACGCTGAAGCCACCCTCCAGAGTAATGTAGCAAGTGAAAATACAGTAAAAAAGCAAAAGTAGTTTACTACATCAAAGTTACTTAATGGCGTCACTTGCAGCTCCTTAGTAGTTTTATTTTGCACTGTAACACAAAGCTCTGCTGCGCTTGAGCTCAGTTAGATGTAGCTTAATGTCAGCACTACAGAATTATTTGTTTAACTGTTGAAAAATGTAGTTAAACTACAGTTGTTATGCCGCCACTATTGCCCAGCATTTAGCAGTATGATGTTGTCAGCACAGCTTGCTGGTGTAGGCTACTTTTTCATTTGCCAGAAAGTGTCATTATGCAAACTACCACTAATATAAATCAATAAAGAGGAAAAAAGCATTTTCTCCTGATTCCCATAACTGTACCCCCAAGAAAGTATGTTGGAAATGGGTAAACAAGCTGTGTTAACCATCTTTTACATTCCTGCACATCATAAACTCACATTAACCCTTGTCCACATCCAAAACCAACACATGATCTGCTACATTCTCATGTGCCACTGAGATTGATTACAACTTCTCCACACAATGAATGTCTGTCAGAACCTCACCAAATGCCAGACAGAGACGCGCTGCCTGCTACCTGATACCCTGCAGCTGCTAGCAGAGGTCCTGTTGTACTAGAACTCCATTCACTGCTACAAGCTGGAGAAATAAGAAATATCGAGCATTCGTGTTGTCATTCCAGGATCATGTTAGGTTAGGATTTACCCAAATGTTGATCTGGATTTTGTTATTTCTGACTGGGCATTGGCTGCTTTAGTTGAGCTCTGTGCTCTTGGCTTAAAACGGGCTCTCGATGTGTTTTCAGCCCTTTGTTGAACAAAGAACGCCACCTAGTGGGCTCAGATTATAAAGAAAATGAATCATGAAGCTTCGTTGTCACTTCACTAGTATTAAGTGACCCAAACAGCGGAGTAGGATTATTACTATGATCAATGGTACTCAGGGTGTGTTCGGCTCCACGTTGATTTGTTTACTTCGTGTTTACATTTTTCACCACCAACTTTTCAACTAATAACAAACAATACTGCGAGTAATCGTAAATGGACCTGCACTTATAAAGTGCTTTACACTACAGACTGCGCTCATTCACACATTCACACACACATTCATACTGGTGGCAGAGGCTACCCTAAACGGTGCCACCTGCCACCATTCGGAATTCATTCTCACACCGATGATCGCAGCATTTGGAGCAATTTGGGGTTCAGTATCTTGCTCAAGGATACTTCGATATGTAGGCTGCCATGGTCGGGGATTGAACCACCAACCATCCGTCAAAAAATAGCACTTTAAGGGCTACTAGACACATGCACAAAACAGAAATTTTAGTGGAATATCAACGGAAAATTTTGGTGGTGAACTAGTTGCTGTCTTTCAGCTATAGCATGCAAATCTACTTAGCCTGGTTAGTCAAGCTCAATTGACAATTATTTGTGTCAAACTGTATGCCGACATGTGACTGAGAGTGTGAATGATTGTCTGTCTCTATGTGTCAGTCCTATGATAGTCTATAGACCTGTCCAGGGTGTATCCTGCCTCTAACCCAGTGTCAGCTGGGATAGGCTACAGCCCCCCGCGACCCGATTGCGGATAAGCGGTTAATGGTAATGAATGAATGTATGCTGACATGTGACTGAGAGTGTGAATGATTGTCTGTCTCTATGTGTCAGCCCTGTGATAGTCTATAGACCTGTCCAGGGTGTATCCTGCCTCTAACCCAGTGTCAGCTGGGATTGGCTCCAGCCCCCCGTGACCTGAGTTTGGATAAGTGGTTTTGGATAATGAATGAATGCATGCCAACAGTGTCAACAAAGTCAAGGTATACAGGGTTTTACAAGGATTCTTTTGAGACACAGGTTGGAAAGGTTTGAAAACGTGGGGCTTGTGCGACGTACAGAGTTTGCGTGCAAACCTTATTAGTGAGAGATTGTGTTTTCTGCCGAGTTCAGACATGTTCATAAGTCAGCTATGGCTTTTGGGTCAGACTGAACCAAAGCCATTGCCTTGTGCTGACAAAAGTAGAATTAATTGCTCACCCTTCTCTGGTTTTGGGCCACAGACTGACCCTCACTCTCCTCCTGAACGTTCTCATCTGGCTGGCTGGTTTATTTAAACAGTGTTAGACTGCAGGAGACCATGTCAGTGTATTCTACTTCAACCCAGTTATTGTTTGCTCATCTTTTCTTTGATCTAGCTAACCTCTTTTCCTCACCAAACTCATGTGTTAGTGTAATGAGATATTAAAAAATGTCTACCATGTAGGTCTGTACCTAACCAAGTCAAAACATGATATTCAAATATTTTTTCTAAAATAGATATACACACACACACACACAAACACACACACACCAAAAATGTATTACACTGTGACCCCAAATCCAAGGTACAACCCTGATTCTCAAAAAGTTGGGATGCTGTGAAAAAAATTAATAAGAATAATTTAAAAAAACAGTGAATCCTTTTTTCAACCCATGTTCAACTAAATACAGTAAACGAAGGATATCTAATGCTCAAACTGGAAAATTTGTATTTTTGGTATATACACACATTCTGAATTTGATACCTTCTGTTTTTATTATTATTAACAGTTTAAACAGCATCACAACTTTTTTTCTATTTCAGGGTTAGAATTAGTATAAAGGTTGTCTGACTAAGTTCGGCTCACTGAGGTAAGGTTACCTTTCTCCTGGAGTTGGGTAAACAGTGCAGCTCCAGCTGAGTTTCTCAGCATTATTGACAGTAACTTGAAGAACCTCTGATCCCCTATTTTATGTTTCAGTGAAGCAAGGAACATAATATGAGTTGCTGATGTATCTGTTGTAGCAACACGGAGGTAATGAAAACCAGACGTCAAAACGGTTGAAAAACAGAATTCCGTTGCATAACAGTGGGCTGTATCAGTAGGCTGAAGTGATAAAGTAATACATAAAACTAATATTAGCACCACATGCTTTTACAGTGACTTTCTCTGCAACAATGTCAGGAAACTTGCTTGGAAGCTTGCTTATATTGCATGTTCCATTTGGTCAAAAGATGATGCTACGTCTGTTGTTTTTAAGTGAAATTCTGTCTTGGGTACCATCTCACAAAGCATCTACTTATCAATGTGGCCTGTTAATCCCACAGACGTACAACAGATGCAATATGATTGGACGAGGACTGACTTAGACTCCTGCTGAGGTCTGATGCTTGCTTTACATCTGGGCTGTTGTTTGCTAGGCACAGCGGAGTAGGATTATCACTATGATCAATGGTACTCAGGGTGTGTTCGGCTCCACGTCGCTATGTGTACTTCGTGTTTACATTTTTCACCACCAACTTTTCAACTAATAACAAACAATACTGCGAGTAATCGTAGAACCTGCACTTATATAGCGATTTTCTAGTCGCTTTGCGACCACTCAAATCGCTTTACGCTACAGACTGCGCTCATTCACACACACATTCATACTGGTGGCAGAGGCTACCCTAAACGGTGCCACCTGCCACCATTGGGAATTCATTCTCACACCGATGATCGCAGCATTTGGAGCAATTTGTGGTTCAGTATCTTGCTCAAGGATACTTCGACATGTAGGCTGCCATGGTCTGGGATTGAACCACCAACCATCCGATCAGTTGGTGACCACTCTACCAACCGAGCCACAGGTCCGCTAACATGTATATATATATATACTCTATTGATCCCAAACTGGGAATAGCAGCAGCAAAAAGTAAAGCATACATAAAACACATTTTTTAATTACTTTGAAGTAAAATTCACAGACTGTTAACGTGCAATCCCCAAGTTTATTGCAACATCTTGTAAGTTTTCTAAATATTTTTAGTGGTTGAGCCACAGACTTGTTATTTTTATATTTGTAACTTTATTAAGTGTGATTTGTTGCCAATTAAAGATCAGTAAGATTCCCATATTGTTCACACTGAATAGCCCTATTCTAGAGCGTTTGTCATGTAATTATTACATACTTACAAGGCTGGAGTCAAATCAGTCAGTACTGTAAAGTAGTTCAATAAAGATGGCATATAAATGAATGTATGTTTATCTCATTTCATTATAACTTATAGACATTGCCAACAGGAAACAACAGTTTATATGCTGATTCTGTAGCATGATCATGAACGGAACAGAAGATGATGAATTTTTAAAAAATAATTGCAGAATAAAACGCAATCGCAATATTGGTGAAAAAAATCCAATTCGATTATTTTCCCAAATCGTTCAGGCCGAATCAAAAATATCAATCACTCTGATTGGGACTAACCAAAAGGACTTGTGTTGTAATAGCCCTTAAAGTTTCAATTGAATCAATCTTAGTAGTCAGGCGGCTTAGCTAAATAAAGGGGACACGCCGGACAAAAGCACCATACTTTTTCCACATACTCTCTATCACCATAAGTTTCAATTTTTGGTAGGAGCCACTTCATCAAGATTGCGGATCGGAGATGGCAGCCATATAAAGTCTATGAGAAATGCTATATCTTCCAAGCCACTTAAAACATCAATCTTGGTGTCAAAATATACATTTTCTGGATCAAGGAATCATTTAAAGCTACTGAGTATATCACTAGATTTTTATTATTTGATCAAATAGATATGTTCATTTTCACCCAGACTGGTAGGCAACTTGCTTCAAGTGCTGCAGCAGGAATCCTGAGTTGAAAATGTTTGGAATCAATGTTTACGGGAGAGTTGAGCTGATAAGCTGCAATGTACACTGCTCACAAAAATCAAGGCAACGCTTTCATCTCATGTCAGATCTTGATCAACAAATTATTTGCAGTGAGTCATCTAGTGATATTCTCAATAGCTTTAAATAATTTCTTGACCCAGAAAATGTATATTTTGACACCAATATTGACCTTCTAAGTGGCTTGAAAGATATATTGGTTCTCATAGACTTTATATGGCTGCCATCTCCGATCCCCAATCTTGATGAAGTGGCTCCTACCAAAATTTGAAACCTATGGTGATAGAGAGCATGTGGAAAAATGTTGGTGCTTTTGTCCGGCGTGTCCCCATTCTTCTCAAATCTGGTCCTAAGCTACGTAACCTGACTATAGTGCTACATCCAAAGATAGATAGATAGATAGATTACTTTATTCATCCCCGAAGGGAAATTCGGTTGTCACAGCAGTCCGGTATTCAAGTACAATAAAATACAATAGAATAAAATAAATAAAAGTATAATACTGAGGTAGCATAAATAAAAACAACAATAAAAAAAAAAAAATACAGAATAGAACAAGAACAAGGACACTTAATAAGTTAAAAAGAAGAACATCAGCTGGTAGGATGGTTGGCAGATGATGGTAATAATTAAACTGGTGATATGATATGATGGCAACAATGCTATAGTGGCTAGACGGTATATAATAATAATAATAGTACAGTATATAATATGTATAATATAATATAATATGTAATAATAGATAACAATATAAAAATAAAATGAAAAATATAAATAAAGTAATAAGTAAAATAATATGATATATAATAATAATAGTAATAGTAATAATAATAATATATAAATAAGGCCGCTATAATAATAATAATAGTAGTATATTACAGTATATAGTAATAATAGTAATGGCAGCAAAAGCACAGCTCATAAAACGAGGTCAAGGTCTGAAGTCCTGAGGACAAAAGGTCTTGCTTCACATTTAAATGATATGAATTTGTGCATAAACGCCACATTAAATTGCCAGATTATTGAATGGAGTTTGGGGTGAAGTTCAAATTACACACTTGACAACCGAACACAGCCCTAATGACACTGTCAAGAGCCAACTGTTCCTCCAGACTCTCCTTCCTGACTCCCTCCCTCTATCCCTCTATCCCCTCCCAGTCGCTGTGAGAAAGGAGCCCTTCTTTTTTAGAAACATTGCTCATTTGAACTTTCTCTGCTGAAATCCAACACTGGCATTTCAGCTTTCTCAACAACAACAAAAAGACAAGTTGCTGTTCTATGAACATACTGTTGACAAAAGTGTCATCTGAGAGTCACATGGATGTTTCATCCTCAAGGAACATTTCCAGCAAAGCACAAACAGCCTCCTGCTGATCCAAGCAAATCATTGTAGCCACTTTCATAATGCTGGTCTAGGGCTGGGCGATATATCGACATAAAATATATATCGGTATGTTTTTAAACATGATATGGAATTAGAACATATCGCATATATCGATATAGTTAAAAAACAATTCTTCAATTATTTCTATATATAAAAATGCTGCCCTTTGTAGGTTTTGTCATATTTGGTTATTTTGTAATGTTCGTTATTCTTTTCTCATATAAATATATTTATTTCAGAAAAAGATTTTATTTCATAGGCTATTTTTATTTCAGATACATTTTTTGCATGTATTTTGCATTTTACTGTGCACTTTATGGAGCTTTGATTTAAAAAAAAAAAAATACAGTATTTATGTTCACTTAAATAAACGGTTTCAATAAATCTACTTGTGACAGGTCATATTTGACTTTGACTTGACTGAACATTTGCTCTCACTTTGTGATAAAAAATATCGGGATATATATCGTATATCGATATTTAGCCTAAATATATCGGATATATATGACTTTTGGTCCATATCGCCCAGCCCTATGATGGTCCTAATCAAATCATTACTTTTGAATAAGACTAGTATAAATTGGTATAGCACACGGGAAGCAATTAAAGAACAAATAGGCCTACAATATTGTCACACTGTTAAAATAATCGCCCAAGTCATTTTTTGTCAAAATTGGGTTTTTTTTGCCTAAATCATCTCCTCATAGCCACCTATGGTAAAATCTCCTACATCCTCAGTTGATCAGATCATGTGATTTTACCCCTTTAAGATAATGGCCTATGTCAAGTGTGTGACTTAAGCGGATTTATTATGCCTAAGTCAAAATAATATGTGACTTAGGCAATTTTTTGAACATGCCTTTGTGACTTAAGCAAGATATGGTAACACTTTATTTTGAAGGTGTCTACATAAGAGTGACATGAGCGTGTCATAAACATGACATGGGATGTGTCATGAGCATTAATGACACTCTGAAGTAACATTAATGTTCATGATACTTATCATGTCATGTTTCTGACAGGCTTGTGTCACTCTTATGTAGACACTTTCAAAATAAAGTGTTACCATATCTTGCTTAAGTCACAAAGGCATGTTCAAAAAATGTTGCAATTTATTTCTCTTAAGTTACATAATTTACACACAGTGTTATTACTATGCTAATAGCCATCCTTTGTTACATCCTTTTTGAGTGAAATGATCAATAAATGTCATATGTTACACTTTTGGTGAAGTTTTTTGTGTTTCCTGCAAAACTTGAAAAATGAGTTAGGCGATTATTTCAACAGGGTGACGACATTCAAAATATTGTATGTTACAGTAAAAGTAGCACAGAAGCACTAAGTAATGACAGGAGTACCAAACCAAAACCGTTATGGAGTTAGAGCCGTGCAGACGACTCAGGACTATAGGCCTAATGTAGGCGAGCCTCACTGCGAACTGAAGCTCAGGAAAAAATCACACCCCTGGAGCTTTAATATGGCTGTTAAGGGAAAAGCCGAGGAAAGATACAGCGTGATTTAGTCACTAACCCACGCGCTTTAATCGCCTCTGGATGTAATCCTGTAAATGAGAGAAATAATAACTATGGGGCGTCCCGGTGGCTCACACCGGTAGAGCGCTTACCATGTATGCCGTGTGCTTGCTGCGGCGGAGCCGGGTTCGAATCCGGCCTGAGCTCCCTTTGCCGCATGTCTTCCCCTCTATCACCCCCTTTCTATCTATCACTATCAATAAAGCAACAAAAATGCCAAAAAAAAAATCTTTAAAAAAAAAAAAAAAAAAAAAGAAATAATAACTATGAAGGCAGCAGTGAGAGTCGGTCAGCCACTCACCCCTCTTAGAAGAGAAGAGAACAGGGTCGCTCCTCATCGTGGACTCAAACTCATATATCCAGCCAGCAGCAGGCGCGTGCCCAGCGGCTCCCCGGCACCACTAAAATCCACACAAAGACACTTTCAACCCCCGTTTACTGCTTTTCCACTGAGCCCTTTCTCTATTCCTTTCAAACTTTTTCTCCCGATATTTTCTCCTCCTCCTCTTTCCTTCCTTTCGCCTCTTTCCTCCTCCCCTTTGACTCTCCTGATGTCTCTCTATCCCTCTCTCCCGCAAACTGCCTGCATGGATTCATATGCTGCTTTCAAAGACCATCGGAAATAAAACAACTACCTGCTGCCTTTTTCTTTCAGGTGATCTGGAATTTCGTCATTTTAGAGCAGGGGTCTCAAACTCAAATGACCTGGGGGCCGCTGGAGGCAGTAACAAGACACAAAATGCCCAAAAGACACACAATTACTAAACAAGAAGACACAAAATGACCAAAAAAGACACAAAATGACTGAAAAAACACTAAAAATACTTTAAAAAAGACACAAAATGACCAAAAAACACACAGAATTACCAATAAAGACACAAAATTATTTAAAAAAAGACACAAAATTATTTAAAAAAGACACAAAATTATTTAAAAAAGACACAAAATTACCAAAAAAAAGTAATTAAAGGGACCTTCCACACACAACACGGTAAAGTACCATTCATATAAAACTCACATTAAACTTTC
This sequence comes from Centropristis striata, assembly GCF_030273125.1. Classification (NCBI taxonomy): domain Eukaryota; kingdom Metazoa; phylum Chordata; class Actinopteri; order Perciformes; family Serranidae; genus Centropristis; species Centropristis striata. The sequence goes on from NC_081533.1 coordinate 30,081,344, forward strand.
ATATCAAGGCTAGGGCCACAAAATATCGTCATGAGGGCCACAATTGGCCCGCGGGCCGCGATTTTGAGACCCCTGTTTTAGAGGCAAAGCCACTTGGCCTTTTGTGTGGTCAGTTTTTGAGGACCAAGGCCATAAAATAAAACAATGATTTTAAGTTCATGTTCATAATGAATTTACTTTAAGGACTAGTAATGACCCTTCTGAGGAAGATTGGTTTCTCAGTCGAAACTGTCTAGCAGGTAAAGAAATAAAATGCATAAAATGCTTGTAAAGTAAAATGCATCAATCTGGTACACTTTGAGAGCTAAATGAGAGCAAACACCTCACAGAACATTTTTCACAGTCAGGAGATACTCTATTATAGAATCTTTGTTATCCTATACTGTGTCATTTTTAATTGCTGTCAACATGCTTGTTGGAAAATTAGCTGGCTATGGGGGAGTTTTTTTTCCATAAAAGCCCAAATTTGGTGGCCTACCGCAAATTTGAATGCCACTATTCCATCATATACACTGATCTTAATCATTGCATATTTTAAGAATTATTTTAAAGGAGAATAAGGATTCTTGTATATTTTAGGCATCTTATTTTGACAGTCTTCTTAAATTCTATGGTCGATTCTGTTAACACACTGCGCTCTTATTTTGAAAGCTGCATGCGTTTAGCGACAGGAAGTTATTCAAAACAGTTAGTCTCAGTTTAGTGCGATTAAAACAACTTTAACTCTTAGCTAATGTTAGCTCGCGGCTAAAGAAGGGCATAATGCAACAGTGTATTTGGACCATTTGGACTCTGACTGGCCCGGACAGGTTGATAGTATTTAGTTCGGCGTGCGTGCACACTTAGATGGTGAGACACAGAGAGATGATGTGGGGACGGGACTCATACAGACAGACGGTTTTGACTGACTGACGGGTGACAGACACACCAAATAACTTTATATTATGAATCATGTAAATATACTTTCAGTAGCTTTAAATGTGATGCAAGTGCAGCACATGAGACTATAATGGGACAGATTAGAGTGTTTTGATGAAGTCTCCTTGCTTGGCCGGTGATAGATTTGTGTCAAACTGTCATTATAGCCCATCTGAGCGGTTCATGCCAGGCTCGAATCAAACCCACCACTGTAATGAATGTCATCAAAAAACGCTTTTTTTCCTGAAAATATGCTTTTTTTCTCAAAAGACGCAGGTGTCAAAGCTGTGTTGACAGGAAAGAGGCAGACTAGAAAACCGCAAAACCAACTGGGGCAGTGGGGCGGGGCATCAAGGCCAGCGTGGCCTCAGGGAAGATATGTTTTTCAAGGGCACAAGGCCAAATTGCGAGGTCCTCGTTGCCCTAGTGAAATTCCTGCCCTGTTAATTACTGTACAATTTTGTACTATATCAAGCCGTGGCCTACTCAAAAATAATGTGGTTTGTATTAAAGATAGTATATTTGTTTAATAGCATTAAAACATTTTTTTTATATAGTGAATGGTGAATTCTGATAAAATGGGACAGTTAAGCTTCACCATTTTGACCTTTATTTGTATATACTTCCATTACTAAACATCACAGCTCATCATTAGCAAGTATGAGATAAAAAGTATAAAGGTTCAGTGGTTATGGCATCATGTCAGGGGGGCATGGCACCAAATAAGTTAAATCAAACATAATAAATATGTGATATTTTGATATTTTGATAAGTTGGGCTGTCAATTTTATTAATGTATTTGTTTAGTTAACTTTGCTAGTACCATGGCTTGACATTAAAGACTGTGTAAAGTGAATTCATTGAAGTGAAGTCATTTTCTTCTAAACACATTAAATAGGCCATAAATGTATTTCTCAACAATGAGTTAAAAGCATTTAACCATTTAGATTTGAATTGTGGAGTTGTGGATTTGCCCCGGTGGTTTCCCCGCCCACTCTCAAAGTCTTGGATAGCATCAACTGATGGCAGTTTGTTAGTTAATAATCACCACCATCACCACCCGCCGCTTACGTCCTCCCGTCCCGCTGACCAACTCCGTTGGTTAGCCGCTACTAAAGCATCTGTATGGAAACAGAGGCAGAGGGGAACTAACTAGTGGCTGGAGCCAAAACACTCTTTCAAAAAGTACCTATAGCGCCCTAAGGTAAATAATGATAAAATAAAAGAATAAAAAAGGATGGATAGTTTGTAAAAATTGTTTATTTTGTTACGGGATGTAATAGTGAACCCAAGATTAGAAAAAAAATAATTACGTTACGTTACGGGGAAGTGAGTTCCCTTTTTATGTTTCCCTCATAACATCAGCTAGCTAGCTAGTTATTTCAACAGAGATCTATTTAAACAGCTTATATTGAAATAGGTTGCAATTCTAATGCTAATAATATGAATACGTAGTAATACGAATCACTAGCTAGCTAGTTGGCATAAAAAATAAAAAATCTAGTTAGCATAATTAATTTGACAACTTCAGATGGACGGACTAATAGTAATGATGATAATAATGTCAAAATCATGTATGAAATGAAATAGCCTATCAATTCCTATCAAGCTACTATATTCATGAAGGTTTTTTTTCTTTTTTTAAATTTCAATTTAGCCAATATTAAATAAATTAAACCCAATATTAAATATTGTGGGCGGGAGAGGGAGGGGCCAGACCTGTATAGTGTTTTTTGCTTTAGGAGACCACTTTAATTGATGTTCACAGGGATATAGACCTGTCCTCTTTACTATTAATAACTTGTCATTTTAATGATCTACACATTAATGTGTTGGCTGTTACTCTGGAGAAAAGTGTGTAAATGCAAATGTTTGTGCTTCTGTAAAGCCCCGAAGTGGCAAACATTTGGTCTAATGTGAAGAACTCTGTCAGATTAGTCTTCACCAGCTTTAGTCACACTTTGCCGCATACAGGAGAGAGGAAAATAAAGTGTAAAAAGGAGTAAAAGGCTAGCTTGTCTAATTACACTCCATTACCATAAGCTGCAGCTTCCCCCGTCCCCAGGGGCCAGAGCAGGAGTTCACTATCCCATCTGCCACAAAGGGAGGAGGGGGAGGAAGGAAGGAGAGTCCTTTCTCCACAACTGCACTTTTTCAGTGAGGAACCTGAGACTGAGGGAGGGAACAGTGTGGAGAGAAAGAATAATGTACTGGGTCAGCTTTCTGTTTAACCGGTTCAAGGAGAACTACAGACTGGCAGAGGTTGTAAAAGTGTTTTTCCCTAAAGGAGAATCACCATCATTTTCCTGTGACTGAACTCGGCCCCAGAGAATATATATGTGTGTGTGTGTGTGTGTGTGTGTGTGGTGCTCACTAGTGAATATATTCAAACCTCACTTTAGTTTATCAAATGTGTTAAGCTGAGTTATGTTGCATGTTGTAGGGCATCATTGCTTTTTAACTGTCCCACTGTATCATCCTCATGTAAAAGTATGTTGTAAGTGTACATTAGTTATGAATCCACCACCAGCTTACTCTGGTGGACCATACTTTCATAAGCAGTGTTTCCATTGAAGTCGAAACGAATTTTGAAGTGGAATTTTGAAGCGGAATTTTGAAGCAGAATTTTGAAGCAGAATTTTGAAGCAGAATTTTGAAGTGGAATTTTGAAGCGGAATTTTGAAGCGGAATTTTTAAACTGAATTTTGAAGTGGAATTTTGAAGTGGAATTTTGAAGCGGAATTTTGAAGTGGAATTTTGAAGCAGAATTTTGAAGCGGAATTTTGAAGCGGAATTTTGAAGCGGAATTTTGAAGTGGAATTTTGAAGCAGAATTTTGAAGCAGAATTTTTAAATGTTGCATAAAAAAAAAAAAAGAATTAGTAACGTTTCCATCAATTGGTTTAGAGCAAATAAACAAAGCTGCATAAACATACTTTGGTCAGAAGATGGCAGTGTAATGTATTACTGTAGGCTAATCTGTCAGTTAACAGTAGAAGAAGAAGAGAGTGCAAGAAAGAACACAGCAGAAGAGATTGACCAAGAGAGAAAAAAACAATAAAAAAATAAGTTACTAGTCGGACAAGTCGGCCACCTACGAGAGAAATTATGTTTTCAGTAATTGGATTCTAATGGTCAAGTTATTATTGTTCTTTCATGTCAGAGCGGATCAGTGAGTTAAATGTTTGCTACGTCAGAACTTACTCTGAAAAATTGTTTCCACCTTTGTGTGTTTCCCTCAAGCTTTTCTCATGTGAATCTTCAAAATACGCATTGAAATTTGTTGATGGAAACATGGCTATATTTAATGCTTTTTGGTAGAAAAGTATGCCCAAAATGATGAAATTCAAGTTAGGATGTGATGGACAGTGGCTGTGCTGGAATGATCCGGGCTGTCAATGGGCGGGGGGTGAGTTCATGGCGGACTTTCACCCAGGAGAATGGGATCTGTGTCCTGTGTGAAAACAAAAGTAAATGATTTTTATGTAACTTTCGTGGCTCACGTTTTGTGAATCATGTTTATTTTACGTAGCTTACGTAGCACCTTCGTAACTACTTTTCTTCCAGTATTTACATACATTTACTTACTTACTTTTTTGCCCTAAACCTACGTCAGTGGTTTTGTGACTTAAATTAACAGAAACTGCAGCCTTTTTACAACTGCAAGCCGTACCTGTATGTATAATGACATCTGTGCTATTTTTAGAATGATCCGCTGTACCACGAGTCGCTTTTGACAAACACTTATATGTCGTTGGTCGAAACAAAAAATGAGCAAATCTGAACCCAAAAACCCTCCAGATTTGATCTCCATTCAAACTTACTTTGCCCATTTAAAAATAATAGGCCATACAAACACTATACCACAGCCTTTTTCTTTGTATTGCACTGACCTAAGACTGAGGTCAGTTAATGTCAGGGGAGAAATCCAGTGGGAGGATTCCTGTTTGAGTTATGAGACTCTTATCAGGGTGAGATATGATGATGATGAGGGAGTGTGTGGTGATGAGTGATGAAAGAAGAGATGGATTACAGTGAAAGACATGTGTGTTGTAACTCTTTATATTCTTCATTCAAGTCGAGAGAGAGATATCACAGTGAAATCTCATACTGAATAGATGTTTGGGTCTGTTGTATAAAAATCAACAGTGACATCAGAGCTCGGCCCCCTGGCTGAGATGAAATCTAATAGAGAATGAGGTATTGTAATAAGTTGGACTCCTCCCTGCCCCGGTCAGCCATCAACCTGTCATGTCATTCAGACACACCCCTGAGCAAAATATTGCTTGACTTTAATTTGAATTAATAGCACCCTTCCCCATGAGATGTTTCTTCATGTCCTTGTTTCAAAGTTGTTCGTGTTAAACAGTCATTAACTCATTATCCATCAAGCTTCAATATCTGTGTATCCTGTCCTTTCTGCAGAAGGGCATTGCTAACTTTTGCTTTTAGACTAAATTTGACTGTTTATTCTCCAGATAAATTGGATAGCTGGCACCAGACCAAATTGTAAGGAGTACATTCACAGAAAATATCATGTATTTTTACTTAAATCAAAAATGAAATGGAAATGTTTTTTTGTTTTTTTTCTGTATAGAAAGAAATATCTAAGTTGGGTGGGGTTTGTTTGGGGAATTTGGACATCAGGGTTTCTAAAATTCTCACTGTAATGTTGAAACAGGAGGGTTGTAACCCACTTCTGTCTAAAATATTATTTATGCTGCACCAATAATGATAAACAAATGCCATTTTTGTGAGGGTATATTAAAAAACTGCAGAGCAGTTGGAGTACATATACATTGCAGAGAGTAAAATCGTTACTATGGTTGTTGACCATAACAATTGTTTTGTATGTTTAATCCCATTTCGTAAAGAAATTGTTTTTAATATTCATTCCAATTAAAGCTAGGTGATGCAAACATATTTGGCATTAAATAAAAAAAATGTCCTGAATAAGGTTCCAATATTTTATGATTAAGTGGTGTGGTGTGTGTGTGTGTGTGCATACACATACATACGTATATACATAAAAATATATATTGGTGTCGGTGTTAATGTTGGTGATGTAATCTGGGACCATATACACGCATCCTTTAAAGTAATCATTAAAATTTTAAAATATAACCAGTGTAGGGATGCTAATATGGTGTTATGTGGATTTTTCTGTTTGATTTTGTAAGTCCTCTTGTTGGAGAATTTTGAACTAGTTGAACTAGTTTGTTGAGGTTATTTTGAGTGAGACAGGAATACAGCGAGATACAGTAGTCCTATCCCATTTTTGAGATCCAAAAAGTTGATAAGAAGCATGATTCAACAACAACTTCACCTGTTGCTCAAAGTAAAGCTTGTTATCAAAGATACCACAGAGACTTTTGCAATAGGTTTTGATGCAACTGGACAGATAACCTAAGTGAGAACAGAGGTGCTTGCTGGAAGGATCTGGGTCTGAAATCATGTCTTCTGATTTATCTGGAAATAACTGCAGGAAGTTTTGAGAGAGCCAGTTTCTAACATCTGCAAGACAGGACTATTTTCACCAGTTGTGTTGTGTTGTTAGAGTCAAACAAAACATATATCTGGGATAGTTGACCTTGAGGTAACATGTAGATGGAGAATAATAAAGGACCAAGGACTGAACCTTGAGGCACTACACAATAAAATTGGGAGTTGGAGGATTTAAAGTTACCAATAGTTACACAGAATATATTATTATAAATTAAGAATAAAACCAGTCAAAAACTTTACCAGTTATGCCAACAAACTCCATAACATGTGCAATTAAAAATCAAATCAACTACGTAAAATATATAAAATGCTGCAGTGTTTTAATCTACACCATGGTCTTATCTGGAGTCTTTATGAGTCCAAGTCACCAATGTACAGTGACATGAAACAAAAGGAAAGAGTTCTCATGAGTTCTGGTTGAGCCATCAGAAACATGCAGCCACTCTTACTACAAATGGTGACCTCCAGCAACAACTTAACAACAACTAAACATTAAAGCATACCTGTGGCCCGAGTCCATCAGTGTGTGTCTGTGCAGCAACAAAAAAGGGAATTAAAAGGCATGACTGTGTGCATGTGCTAGCCAGCCTGTTTTGATTCAGTGTGTTTCCCTCTTCCCAGAAAAAGGCTGGTATTTAAGGCATGCCTGTCAAAACAGCAGCCAACCTGCACACCTCTCAGCACGCATGAAGACATATTCCCCACTCACACACATGCACAAACACATACTGCTCTGTCAAGCAAAAAAGGGTGGAGAGACTCAGGAGGGACGGCTAATCTGGATTTGGTTGTGCACATTCATAACAGTATGACTTTTCAGATGTGTGTGTGTGTGTGTGTGTGTGTGTGTTTCAGTTTAAGGTTATAAAAAGGTTACTTGAATTGACATCTTTCTTGCAAAATGCGTCCGTCTAGATGCTGTAATGGTTAGCAACTATGTAATTTTTTCCCTTTGTGTGTGTTTTCACACTGCTAACGCAACTTTGCAACCATAAGTATTTTTAACCCCAAAAGTGAGAAGGTTACAGCAACTGGCTGTCTCTTTAAGGTTGCTAATAAAAGATATACATTGTATAAACTTGTAAAAACACAGCTATGCTGCTGAACTTGCAGGGTGCAAAGGTCATTAGAGTGGAAGCCAAAAGAGAAATGGCTTCAAATTATGTGTCTTTTTTCATTAACAAGTGTTGACAACTGGAGGTTGTCAGGTTGTCATACACTCCTCAGGGGGTCTAACAATACAGTGGTAGATACAGTGTTCAACTGTAATGTACCAATCAAGTGAATTTTAAGCCAAAGTGTATTTCCATCAATTGGCAAATGTATTTGCCTAACTGGGCACAAGGTCCCAATGAGAGGAAAAAACAAACAAACTTTGCAATTCAGCTCTTCCTGCTCTATTTTTTATTTTTTATCTTACTGCTACACATTATTACTATAGACTGTATATAAATAATGGACGTAGTGACCGTGACGTCACCAGTTGGTTTGTGGCCCGTTTGAAGCATCAAGTTCAGCCTTACACTCGTCACCATCTTTCTTTACATATGTAGGCATCTTGTTTTCAGAAATGGGGAGCAGACCATATTTGGACTGTGGAGGAGGAGAGGGATCTGATCACTGACTACAGCCTCTCTACACCTCAACCTGACTAAGAGAAGCCGCTGCTAATTCATGTTAGCATTAACTGGGATGTTCATTTTGGCTATCAAAAACAAAAACACTACGTACGTAACTTACCTGAAAAAATGAACGGCCACTCCTTGGAGTGTCTGTTAGTCCAACCAAACGCTGAACAAGACATTTTTACTGAGCAAAGCGTTCAAATAAACTGTCATTAAGTGAAAATACAGTGAAAGGGTCAAAGTTATGAGACAAAAACATGGACAACGACCAATAAGTTCACGGCTATTAAGATGTACACGTTGCCGTGGATACGTATTGCTTTTCTTCTCTCCTGATGACAGCTCACCTTGTTTTTCTTCTAAATTTGGCCATTATTTACACTATTAACATCACATTATGTTCATAGTGATGTCAGGAGATTTTTTTCTGAGGTAATAAATCAAGTGAGAAGTTGACTCATTTTGTATTGACGTAGATGGACCCAAATGCTTCTGCAACCTTTGTCAGCGCCCCCTGTTGGAATGTTTGGTAGAATGCAGCTTAAGGCACTTCCTGGTTTGCCTCCCTGATCAGACCAGGAGGTTGCCGCCTGGTTAATACAAACTCAGTTTCAGATCAATAGCCCTCTAGTGTTAGGTTGGACAGAATCTTGGACATTTTTTTTCTAAAAAGGCTTTTATTATGACATATAGTTTTTCCACCTGTGTAACGTCGCTCACAACTGTTATTCGACTACCAGCTCTTAGTTAAGAAAATATGGAATTCGGCTTATACTTAGTGGTCTTTCACATCACAGTCAATATTATATATTATTTATATTAATTAATGCTGTTTAATGCTTTTTATACAAATTTCGAATGTGGACAGATTAAGATGAAATTTAATTGAATTTAGGACATTTGGTCCAAGACAGATTATTGTCATAAACAAGTGTTTCTCTTAAACTCCACACCAAGCTAAAAAGTCACACAACTGACATAATATGACCATGTAAAGTTATCATACTACACATGCAGCACACAGGAGTTAACATTAGCATTATTTTGAATCATATTTATGTTTTTTTAATGAATGTAAGTCAGCTTTAATGAAAGCGAACCAAGAGTTGCATATTATGGCAACATAGTACAGCTCCTATAGTTTTTTCTATCATGCTTGATGAAAATGTGATTCTCTTGTAGTACACGTAGTAACAAATGGGGCTAAAAAAAAGTCTTTGTTTGAGATAGTATCTTTGAACAGTCCAGGGCAAATTCACAAAGAATGTGCTGTGTCCACTGATAGTGGTTGCAAGTGATGCGCAATTCATGGTGCTATCTGCCCCGTCATATGGTCTGATTCACAAAATATATTATATTAATGATATCACAGTGCAAACATGCCTACAAAGTTTGAAGCTGAGCACAATTTGTCTCCTTTTTACACATGATTGCAATTATCCAAGTGGCAGAATAAACGTGCAAGAGGTTAAAGTGTGGGGGTGTAGCCCTAAATAACTCCCAGTCTGACGAGTATTTTGGCTTGGCTTGTGCTGTTTTTTAAAAGATTGGACTTGCCTCATTTAACCTCAAAGATATAGTGCATGTGTCAGAGATAACACAAGGCACATCAGCAGGTCTCCATTGATTATTTAAATATCCAGAGACAGACCAGCTGATCAGTCAGGAACTAATATTAATATTAATTAATGTTCTGTGTTCTTCTACACATCCAAAAGATTACACACACACACACACACACACACACACACACACACACACACACACACACTGCAGGCTCACCTTTCTTAACAGGAAGTGTATGAAGGATGCTATTATAAGGGTCAGAACAAACATCATCACAGTAGAGAAGCAAACCAGCTTTAATGTTCAGAACTGGAAGTCCCATCATCAACATCATCATCATCATCATCATCATCATCATTGTCAACCTCACCCACGTTTGTGAGCTGTGTGTGTGGAGACTTGAGTTATGTACTGACTACAGCCATGACTATGTTCATATGGTCAATGTATTATTGTGTGTGCATGGCTGTAGTGAAGTGACAACGAAGCTTCGTGAACCATTTGCTTTATTTTTTTACTCCACTAGATGGCGGTCTTGGCTTAAAAAAGGCTCTAGCAATGGTAATTGAGTGTGTTTTCAGCCCTTTGTTGAACAAAGAGCGCCATCTAGTGGGCTCAGAAAATAAAAAAAATGGTTCATGAAGCTTCGTTGTCACTTCACTACATGGCTGCATACTGTGTATGTGTGTCAACTACATATGTTTCCTTGTCTGTGAGAGCTTTTATTATGACAGCAAAGACCATTCATTTAATGATGTATTTAATTCCAGGAAAAAAACATCAAATAGTACTGTTGACCTATTTATACATTAGGTTATACATTATGTTACTATTTGTTGTTTGTGTACACATTTCTCAGCTCATGCAAATCATTTAACTAACAATATATAATTCTGAGATCTATTGACATCTTTAATGCAGAAGGATTTAAAACTGGTGTTCTGACTTGTGACTATTTTTTCTGCTGAGCCTAATAAAATGTGGTTTCTCCACATGGGACCTGCCTCACATTGGTATTTCATATTGCACTTCCACAAAACTGGGGAACTGGTGAAGGACCCTTATAAAGTGATAATCAGAGTGACCAAATGATCCAGATTTTTAGTTCTTAGTTCATGTCAAGCTCCAGAATCCTTGGATCAGCATTTCCCATAATGCAACTCAAGGATATTCAATCATCAAATCGTGAATCACCATACATGCCCTGCCTGGTAAACACCTACACTGAAAAAAGAACCAACTTAATTGAATTGTTTCATTTGGTAACACCTAAATGAATTAAGTTCTTTCAAATTAATTTAATAAGTTAGATTAACACAATTGATTTTAAAATTAATTTGAAAGAACTTAATTCATTTAGGTGTTACCAAATGAAACAATTCAATTAAATTGGTTCTTTTTTCAGTGTATGATGAACAGAGTTTCTAACAGTCATGGTAGTAGTGCAACATGATTACCGAAATTAACTTTTGCAGAGGTTTTTATTTAGCATTACAGTGAAACGTCTTTGTATTTAAGGAACACAAGGAATGATGACTATTTTCAAGATTGTGAGCATACTCATGGGCACTTCATAGAAAGTTTCCATGGACGTGATGATACTTTTTCATGCTTTGGAATTCCACTGAAACCCATTATAACTGACATGAATGCTTTTCCAACATATTTTAAATGTGAAGCCAGGGAATCAAAGTTTTAAAGACATTGCATTGTGGATGTCTGTTTTTTACTGTGAAATGGAAGGTGTTGCATAATTTGATACCTCTGTCTCAGTTAGAGTACAGCAGCATATGGAGCCATGGCCCCGATCCAGACTGAACAAGAGGAGGGAAATGAGGTCAAGAAAGGAAGCAGGCCCTTTTACAGTATAGAAACATTCAGCAGTTTGGGCTGTGTGTGTGTATTTAACTATACTTTTTGACTCTTTTACCTTCATGTTTCTTTCTGACCTGTTTATTTCAGATGTTTGTAGTGCGAGTAGCATTAACTAGTCACATCTAACAAGGTTATAATAGTTTTGGATTTTTCATTAGTTTTAGTTTTAATTTCGTTGTGAATTTTTGTTTTCAAATTCAGTTAGTTTTAGTTAGTTTTAAGAGTGAGTTTTCTAGTTTTAGTTTAGTTTTTAGTTTTTGAAAATGCTTAGTTTTAGTTAAGTTTTTATTAGTTTTAGTGTTAGTTTTAGTTTTTTTGTAATGGGCTATGTGTTGGGTGCGAGATTCAAAGCGGTCATAATAAATTTTGCCTTTATTTCCTTTGGTTTATCCATCTCAGCCCCAATAAGGTTATTAACAGTTTTGTATTTTGGTTGGAGTGTAGACATCCCAGTCTCACATATTCACCATGTGTTGCATGTTCAAATAGAAACACTGAATTATGAATGAAAAAAATTGACAAAAACCAAAACTGAGGACATTTCCACAATCATTTTAGTTAGTTTTAGTTAGTTTTGTAACCACGCAATACAGTTTCAGTTAGTTATCGTTTTTTTAAAAACTCTAGTTTTTATTTTTATTTCAGTTAATGAAAATGTTTTTTCAATTCTAGTTTTCGTTATTTCGTTAGTTTTCGTTCACTATAATAACCTTGCATCTGAGCAGGCCTTGATTGACTGCAGGATACCAGTCTGTGTGGAGAGCAAAAGTATCTGGTTACACAAGTCATCTCTCAACTACGACTCCATTCTCATGTCTCAAAGTTGTCAAATAGTAGAGGTACAGTATAGTATCGCGATATTTTGCGTGGCAATATTATATTGATTCATGGCCACCAAGTATAATTTTTTTTAAATCATAATTAATGGAAAATATGAAGTTAATTCCATTGTACTTAAAATAAAATCAACTTTTTCGATCCACTAGATGGTGCTGTTGAGTTATATTCTGGTGAGCGTATCGTTGGGCCTCTGATGATTCCCACCTCTACCAAATAGACTTTATACAATGACCAGCGCACAGAAGAGGAAGTCACAGCCACGGTATTTCCTGGCTTCACCAGTGTTTGTTTGTGTGTGTTTTGTCTCATTGTTGAAAGATGATCACAGAACAGGTAGAGGCTTTGACCAGTTCCAGCGGGAAACTTGGGATTTTACGCCCTATTTGTTTGGTGTACTCTTCAGTCGGTTTTTGGCTATGTTCTATTCAAAAGACCTGCGCTTGTGAAGGTGGGTGTAGTGTCATTTATTTCCTTGATGTAATCATCGATCTATCTATGTTTATACATATGCTAGTCTATTGCAGAACCTGGTCTCACAGGAATCCGTGAAATAGCCATGGATTCGCTTAACTCAAAATCCGTGGAATTCCTATTGGTTTGTTCCAAGTCACGTGACTTTCAAGGTCCCGGCGGTCAGAACAAAAAACATGGCGGACCGTTCTCTCATTTTTAGTGAAATATCAATATTTTGACTTAGTTTCTGCATAAAAATGGATTTTGATCACATTTCTAGTGAGAAATATATGTTTTATTTTCTAAATTTTCACTCAGTGAATGTACATAATCACTTTGCATGTTGGAATAGCCACGGGATATGACTGTCATTAACTTGCATTGTAGCCAAATCCGTGTCAGTTTCACGGAAATTTGAGTGATTCCGTGGCTATTCCACGGATTTTGAGTTAAGCTAATCCGTGGCTATTTCACGGATTCCTGTGAGACCATGTTGCTATTGCACTGTCGCAATCATAGATACAAGTCCCAAAAGTCCTATAGAAGAAATCGTAGCAGATACTGACCTTGCATGTCAACAGATAAATCTGATTGAAGAACATTCAAGAGCTTGCGTTCGGATTGTTTTGTTATGCAGGAATAATATTTTTTACCACCTCTAACAGAAGCCACATGGTTTTCAGACAGTTGTCAGTTCTACAAATATGTGTTTACATTAACTATAGTATTGTCCCAGTAAATCTAGCAAACTCAGAGAGCCTTCTTCCCCTTTTAACCCTTTTGAAACCAACAGGAGGGCCGGCGATCTAATGAAGACCTAAGGAATCCATTGGTGCCAACCATGTCATGCTAGCATGTCAAGAAGTGAGCTAAAGAGTACTACAGAGTGAGGCTAACTCTTGACATGGCCATAGTAGCTAACTTACTATAGTGAGACCATGAAACTTGACCTCAATGTTATTAACATGTTGTGCCTAAGGTTGGCTACCGACTGAATAACGTTTAAAAAAAAAAGACAGTACGACCAGGTACCCATTCACGTTAAATCTGTGGCTAATCTGTGGCTAATTTCGGTACATGGGAGCGCATCTGGTTAAGAGAGTAAGTGTTCTTTCATAGCATGTTTGCTGAAAAACTGGAAAAAAAACTATGCTGAAAATTCTCTACCACTCGCTCATTTACGGTCACACTAACCTCTCTGTCCTCTGGAGAGGAAGACAGAGAGGTCTATTTTTTGAGACTGAAAGTAAAAGTTATTTTTCAGCATAACGCCGGCTATTGTGATGTTTTTTTGTCTTCCCAAAGTCTCACTATGTTTCCCTGCACGTCACATGGCAACAATAAGTGCAGTCTCTAGGATAATCAGTCTCATGAAACTTAAAAGCAAAAACTAGAGACCTAGGACAATCAGAGGATGTATGGCTTTCCTCTGTGAATAAACAATACAGGCTTTTCTGAGTAATTTCCTGAACAGAAGTGTTCGCAGTCCAATCACCAAAATACTATTCTTGCAGAAATCTTCAGATGTTTTTGATATCAAATCACAGCATGAAAATGTCTATGGTGTCCCTCAAGGTGTACATGTTTTATGTAGTGTCTTCTGTAATATTTTGAAGGGACTTTTTTATCATACCTCAAGTGGTCAGTAATCAAGCATGGATATGTGACTATTGTTTTCAACAGAGGTATGCAGGATCTTCTTTATTAATTCACATTTTTGTTCAACTCAACATGTTCCTCCACCTAAGAATTTTGCTTATGGAAACACCCTAATGTTGTTAAATCAAACTATTCTCTTAATCTGATTCATCTGTAGTTGTGTGCATTCATGTAAACATATATAGCTGGAAATATTAATTTTACCACTCTATAATTTCACTTGAAAGTGTTGTTTATTAAATAACCGGAAAATATGCCATGAAATGGCCTATATCAGGAAAGTTTTGGCCATATCACCCAGGCCTGCTGGCACGCTAGCATGTAAGCGGGTAATTTTACTACAAATTTCACCAACTCACTTTGCAATGTAGTCTGTATGTCACAGCCAGGCGGCAACCTCTGGGTCTGAGCAGGGAGGCAAACCAGGAAGTGCCTTAAGCTGCATTCTACTGAAAATTCCAGCAGGGGGTGCTAAGGATGGCTACAAAAAATTCTGTCCATTCATTTAAGTGCAAAATGAGAAAACTTCTCACTTAAATTAATACCTGAGAAAATTTTTTAGGACAAAACTATGGTCTCAATCACTAATAAAAAAAGATCTTCAAGACAATTTGATGTTAGTAGTAGTAATTAGTGTTAATAGAAAATAGAATATAAAGAATCGTATGATTTGGGGCGGGGCTACCTTTGATTGACAGGTGGCTAACAAGGCGAGCCGGCATCAGGAGAGAAGCAGAACAAAGCGTATCCACGGCAACGTGTCAATAAAGTTATATATAACGTTGTATCGATATAAAAAAAAGGACGTTTAGCGGTTTGGCCTAATGACTTTGACCTTTCACTGTATTTTCACTTAATGACAGTTTATTTGAACGTTTTGTTCAGTAAAAATGTCTTGTTTAGCGTTTGGTTGGACTAATAGACACACGCCAAAATGAACATCCCAGTTAATGCTAACATGAATTAGCAGCAGCTTCTCTCAGTCAGGTTGAGGTGTAGAGAGGCTGTAGTCAGTGATCAGATCCCTCTCCTCCTCCACAGTCCAAATATGGTCTGCTTCCCGTATCGGAAACAAGATGGCGACGAGTGTAACGATGAACTCGAGGCTTCCAACGGGCCACAAACCAATGGGTGACGTCACGGTGACTACGTCCATTATTTATATACAGTCTATGGTCACAGCACAGTGGTCACAGTAACCATTCACACACATTAGCACTCATGGAGGCATGCATATTTTCTAGGCAGGGAGGTTAAACCCTCTTTGCAGTACTTGACATGACAAAAAAAGACATTTCACTAGTTGATGACCACATAATTTTGTAACACATATTTTGATCCTGTAAATCATTAAATGAACTCTCTCCACTCCCTGGCATCAAGTTCTCTCCTCATACCAGAGACAGACTCGACAACCACCCACAAATACAACAACACTGTCAGGAGCCAAGTATCTCTCCACACTAACTGTCTGACTGTCTGTCATGTAGTGAGGGTTAGAGGAAAAAATATTCCAGAGATGGATCACAGGGCTGCGTGTTGTCCACCTGTAATTACTAGGTGACAGCGAGAAGCCCTGCATGAAAAACAATTGGCTGATAGCGAGGGCTAGAAGTGTGGAGAGATGGATGTCAGCTTGCTGAAAGAGAGAAATGTAAATTGACTTGTACTTGTTCAGTTTCCATTCCCTTTTGTCTGTCATCCAATATCATTTTCTTTGTTAGTGATGGACTGTTTTACGAAAAACATATTACGTTTGTGTATTAACTCCTTAACTGAATCTATTTTGCTGTTTCTTAACTGAAATGTGTTACTTCTAGCCTGGGTATACCCAGACTGCCTTGCGCGCTCGAATTTAATTTCGAACCTCCATCCAGTCTGGCAACCAGGAAGGTTTCTTAGCCCTGTTTTAGGGATCCAATCACAGAGCGGGGAGGGACGGCAAGACGATGACGCGTACTACTCGGCACTTGGAAGCTTGTAGTTTTCTTATGGATCCAACATGGCTGCAGCAGACGCGAAACTCTTTAGCTGTAGATGGTGTTTTAAATAGTTTAGAGCGAAAGTTGAAAGGCGAAAGGTCTCTCGCCGGCTCCGCTGTCCCCCGGCTCATAGCGAGATCACCGCTAGCTAATCACCAGCGCTAGCGTAACGCCGGTGATCTGGCTACGACCCGGGGGACAGCGGAGCTGCCAAGAGACCCGCAGCAGCTTGTTTATTGCCCATAAAATCAGTGGATGTGTGTGGCTGAATGACATGAGGGGGAATAAAGCGTGAAAATAAATAATCTTGCAGAAAGCGAGAACTGAAGAAGCAAAGCAGCAGCAACACTCTCTCACAGACACACACACAACAAACATCCATTTCTGTTGCTCTACTACGTCATCTGGTATAACTGATCTGATTGGCTAAGAGCTACCTACAGACGCTTTGATAGACATTCTAAGCGCCCAATAAAAGGCTCCGGAGGATCGTAAACCACACCTCCTCTACGGAGAAATGAACGGCTGGTTGCCAGACCAAATCTCAAATGAGATTTGGTCTGGTGTGAGCCAGGCGATGTTACTTCCATAACTAAATCCAAACTCCCACAGCTGAAAGTGGTACTCGGGATAAGTGTGTCGGTCAAGCGGATGCCAGAAGTGTGTGTTTGAGGTTGAAGGTCACCAGCTCAATTCTCCATTCTCCCACTGGGTTTTTTTTTTTTTTTTTACATAGCTCTAGCCCTTACCATCCAACCTTTCCTGCTTCCAAGTTGCACCACATCACAAACAATCTGGGTAAATAATCTGATGCAGAAGCTTCATTTCTGTCAAACCCTCCTCCTTAAATAAACCGTACATCTTTCAGAATAACCTTAATTCTCCCTAAAATAAACGTATCCATCCAAACTCCCACACAAGTTACCTCTACACTAGCTACTATAGCCGTGTTTCCTTTAGGGGGAAGAGTGGTTTAATGAACACAGGTACATTTACCACATAAACATAATGGAAACAATTAGAATTACACAATGCTGGTGCTTTATATGAAGAAGAATACAAAAAAGAAAGAGGAAGGAGCTTTTTGAGGCAAATCTTAGCAGTATTTTTCCCGGCAGTCATGGATTTCCATATTTTTTGAATCTTCATTTGCCTTTGTGTTCAAATGTAAGCTGAGACTAAATGTGTTCAGTAGCATTACTTGGCCATGCAAGGCTGAAAGACCTTGGAAACATAATTTCTTCCTATGATTGTTTGTACAGTGTATGATCTTATTAAACTTTGTACCCATGTTAAAACTAATAAGTGTATAATCCCCCTTAATACTGGGAGTATTTTTGAGGTGCAAGGGGTGCTTGGAGTGGCCAAAGTTTATATATGATATGGGTCTTGGGCTTAGTTTAAAAAAGTTTGAGGGCACACCCTGGAAAAGTTCAAAGTCCATGCCCCCACCTTTAAAGTTAAAGTAGATGTACCAAGTTTGTTGGGCAGATGTAATATCTGCGGTAAAGCATATTGAGGCATCTTGCACATTTTTGTAATACCAAAACATGAAACAGGAATGTGTACCTCAACTTTACATTGTCAAATCTGCCAAAATATTAAATGCTGGAGAAGAGTCCAGTCCTGGAGACATCTTCATGCTCATATTTAGTCATAGTGTCATGGCTTGGCTTGGTGATCACAGGCACACACATTCTATTGGGAGAGCCATTCCAGATGGATTGGTGGATCCATTGGTGGATTGGATTGATGCCACATGAATAGTAAAGCATAACCCCACATTCATTGGAATCAAGGCACCCTTTAGTGGGTAATGTGTGCAAGATGCAAACCCATCTGCAGCAATATTGGAGGCTTAGAATAACAGAGGTAATTCGAAGAGCATGAAGGGTGGGCAGGAATGTTGGTGGGTGGGTGAAACGCAAACAAACCCCGGACTTTGATCCATGTCCCATGTTAAACCAAGAGTGAGTGTTGTTATTTGGAGTCGACCTGCATAACTGCGTCCGGTAGTTAAGTGTAAAGTAGTTGTTTTTAAGCCCAAACCTGTTCTTCTACCCTAACCTCAGTCAAGTGGTTTTATTGCCTAAATTTAGCCATTTCCTGTGAACACAGAAGTCCAAAAACAAAGCAAAGGGGTTCTGCATGTGTCTGTATCACATGCCGAGGATCGTGACAAAACATGACAATGCCTTGTTGATGCCACCAGTCAAAGGAGAATGGCCAGACTGGTTGGAGATGATGGACAGGCAACAATAACCACTTGATACAACCAAAGTTTGATGAAGACCATCTCTGAGCACACATGCCACATACCATCACACTGTACAATAACAAATAATATTCTGGTTCATTACATACTGTCGCTATGCACTTAATGTGTTTTTTATGCACACTGTTCATTGCACCTTATTTGTTTCATAGCACCTACATTTTTATATACTGTATATTCATATTTATTCTGCACTGGAATTCTATTCTACTCCTTAATACATACTCCTTCTTTAGACACTTTATTTTTTATTGTATTTTTATTGTATTTTTATATTTTATTGCTTGAAGTATGCCTAGGTTGTTCTTTTTAATTAATTGTGTTGTCATTGTCTCTGTGTGTAATGCTGCTGCTACACTGTAATTTCCCAGCTTGGGATAAATAAAGTCAGTCTATCTATCTATCTATCTATCTATCTATCCATCCATCCATCCATCCATCCGTCCATCCATCCATCCATCCATCCATCCATCTACAACATGTCCAACCTTGAAGCAGATGGGCTACAGCAGCAGAACTCACGGGTCCCACTGCATAGCTGGTTCACTGTGTCCATACACTACCAACTATACTGTATACAATTATTCAAAATCTACCTACAAACACATGGCAAAATCATACACACTCAACATCTCTCTCTCTCTCTCTCTCTCTCTCTCTCTCTCACACACACACACACACACACACACACTCACGCACACACACAAACAAGAAAAGGTGTAATATCAAAGCTTGACAGCTGAATCCAACACAGAATGTTTTTCCAGCTCTTTCTTCTCCACTCCTTAAAGATGTGTTGCTCTCATTATTAGTGCAAATGTGGCAATCAGAGCCCAGAATAACTGACATTTGTACTGAGAAAGAGATGGAATTAGGTGCCTGAGAACAATAACACAATGGAAACTTTGCATGAAATTGACTTTCAGACCCATGGCTGGCACACATGCCTCAAGGCCTGCCAACTGCACACACAGGTCTAGGTGAATACCTACAGTACCCAAAAAGACTCAGACAATCACACACATACACAACATTCACTTGGAAAGAAATGGCAGGACTTGCTTTTTAACGTGAATTGTATCACCTGAGAATTATATGGCTGAAGTGAAGAAAAGGCAGGGATGACAAGGAAGAAAGAAAGAAAGAAAGAAAGAAAGAAAGAAAGAAAGAAAGAAAGAAAGAATCAGAGGATACTTTGTCTTTTTCCCTTCAAATAATGAAGTGCAGACTGTAGTAAAAGAAAACAGAGATGATGTAAGTGTGTGTGCTGAGTGTGCGTTTGTGTACACTTAAAGGGAACACAGGCCTGAAAAAGTTGAGGCTAGCAACCTAGATCCTCAGTACAGACACTAACTATACACACACGTGTGTCTTAGGAAGCAAACAGATCATACAAGGATCAAGAATTAAGAGCACACGATGATAAAAGGTTAGGAAAATACATAGTAACCAATACATGGTTTTTGGCTGACTGCTGAAGGTTAGCCCTACACACGGGTCTGTATGTGACTGACTGAGTGGACTATTTCTATATTTGCAGCGCACGTCTGTTTTTTGAAAGCAAAACTAGCATAGGTGTAATAAAAGAGTACCTCTCTTTTCTTAACTGAATGAAACCACTGAGCGAATAACGGATTGGACAGTTGAGAACTGGAAATTGACTCATTCATACAGATGGCTGTTAACCCTCTATGGTACGACGTTGCCATATGGCAACAAACCCATTTTAAGCCTTCTACATAAAGACAATACATCCCCAGTTATGATGCAATGAATTAAAAGAGAGGTGGGATTCTAATTATACCAATAGCCAACCAATTACTCATGATATGGCACAAAAATTTGAATTAAATTAAGAAAAATTTATTTTTAAATAGTTTTTACTTTCAAATGAGATGCATCTCATGCATGCATTCAGAATACTGGGGATTGTTCAGACTATAACATGAGTTATGTTAATACAATTTTGAACAAAACTCTCTTGTTTTCATTACTTTCCACTATCGTACGGTGTTGCCGTATGGCAACAAACACTAAAAACTACTAAAAAAATAATATTTTTTGAAAATATCTCTTGATTATGTTTACTTGGTCTATTTTAAGACAAAAAAACACCCAAAACATTTTTTTACCAACTGGGATCATAATGCATACCATAGAGGGTTAAGATTTAGCAGCAGGAAGTGACATTATATCTGTCACTTGCCATTTCCTCTCAACAGTCACCGTTTGGGTTCAATTGCTTCCATGATCGAAATTTTCCCTTATTTTCAGCTGAAAGTACAAAATGCAGTTTGGGTTTTAAAATTATATTCAATAGCCCAAAAACATCAAAGATTTCATGCAAACACAAACAAGTTGCATGTAGGGTGGCAACCTCCCATTCTGAGCAGTGAAGCAAACTAGGAAGTGCCTTAAGCCTGCAATCTTTCAAAAACTCAAACAGGGGTCGCCAACAGCAAAAGAACTCCGGTCCTTTCTATCTCAAAACAAAGTGAGACTACGTCTCTCTTGATTTATTACCTCAGAAAACATTCTCGCGGCAAGATTATGGTCTCAATCACAAGTTTCAAGTATTTTTCAATACAATATGATGTTAAATGTGTAAATAATGGTCCTATTTAGAAGAAAAAGTAGGGCATGATTTGGGGCGCACTGCAAAAAAGCCAACTTGTATTTTTTGGCCTAAAACAGTGATTTAAGTTTCTAAAACTTGGCAATATAAATTACTGGCATTTAGGGTATTAATGTAAGTTAGCACAACAAAGGAAGCCAGTTGTCTGCTCAAAAACAAGTTGGTGAGTTGCTGTTACTTATATCTTTAAGTTGGGGTTCAAAACAAGGGACAATAGTTCTGCTAACTCTTATTTCTAACTCTTAATTTTTCTTTATTTCTTCTAGCGGCTAACTGAAGCTAGCGGCAAACTGATGCTAGCGGCTAACTGAAGCTAGCGGCTAACTGATGCTAGCGGCACTGCTTGTTACAGCTACAAGAGTAGCCATTAGCGTATCAATGCTAACTCAAAATTGAGTTGAGCAAACTCAAAAACAAAACTTAAAATATTTAGTTTAATTGTCCAACTTAACATTTTATCAAAGTTTGTTGCCGTGAAATTTTGAGTTCACCCAACTTTTCTTTTTTTGCAGTCCTCAGGATAGAATCATTGATAAACAATGCTTATCCATGGCACTGTGTAGATCTACAGAGCAGACAGATCTACAGAAAGTTTATTTGAACATTTTGTACATTTGTAAAAATGTCTTTTTCAGCGTTCAGTTTTGACTAAAAGACACTCCAAGGAGTCAGCTGGCTTTTTTTCGGTAAGTAATGATATTTTGTTTTAGTGTGAACAGTTTATTTTGAGATACACCCATAAATCCACCACTTGCACCTCCATTTTTCAAATGGGCAGTCCACAAACCAATGGGTGATGTCATGTTGACTACGTCCATTATTTATATACAGTCTATGGTTGCGTGTCCCAAAAAAATAGAGAAATACAATTTAAAAAAAGGACATTTTGAAAGAAAAAGTGTGGTTGTGTTCGTGTGTGTGTGTGTGTGTGTGTGTTTGTGTGTCTAGTGCATATTTCTTGTCCCGGGGTGAGTATGTGTTGCTTTGTTTCTCTGGTTGTTATTAGGTTAAGCTTACTCTCTCTATGGGGGATTGGTGATTGTCTCTGGAGTCTCTGGGTTTTTTAATAAACAGCTTTTATCTGTGATCAGATTATGAAAACAAGTCAAATCAGGCCCAGATCTTACATTAAGGAAATAGAATCTCACTGGGAGAGAAGCGGTGTGTAAGGACAAAATAAAAGATGTTAGTGAATGAAAATTGAAGGACTGCATATGAGGATACATTTGAATCAAATACAGTATACAGAGTTTTTGAATTTTGTTTTATATTGTCCTTCACCACCCTCTAGTGACTGTAGTCATTATGAATGACGGCGAGGCAGAGTATGTATCACAGAAGTCGCAGTCGGGGCAAATGGGAGTGTTGGTGTATGGGTCAAACAAACGTAGGACTTTCATCCAGGAGAAGTAAACGATGTGATTCAAACATCACTCAACTTCCGTGCCTCATATTTTTACATAACTACCGTATTTCCTCAATTTAAAGCCGGGCCCCTATTAACCCATTGAGGCCTGAAACGCCTGTAAAACCTCTGGGCGATTTTAAAATAACCCCCTAAAACCTGAAGTTTTTCTTTAAATTCAACAGAAGTATCAACTCTTCCTACTAAATAATAGATTTTTCAGCCTCTGTAGCAGATGGAAATGAAATTCAAAAAGTATTTGAGAGCTTATACAAATACTACAAAACGATGTATCCGCTTTCCAGGCTTCAATGGGTTAATGACCGGCCTCATTTAGTAACCGGGTGTAAAAACAATTTTTACTAAATAAAAGCCGGCCTCTTTTATAAGTGTCTTACCGGTGTTATGTCAAAGTCTGTTCCCCCGTCGATATGTGTCCCCCTTACCTTAACCTGCACCAACCTGACCCCTGACCCCAACCAGTCCTCCTTTAAGTTGTTAACATGAGCCCAAGTTTACCTGAACCCCAAACAGTTCTCTCTTCAAGGCCTAACCTTGAACTTAAATCCTAACTCCAACCGCGGAGGTGATGCTACGGAGAACACCATTCAGGAAACATCATTTGATGGTAACAGATTTCAACAGAACACCTGTATTTTGAAGTTCCGCCACACGAGTTAGTACTGTAGGTAAATATGGTTGTTTCTCCTGCTGTCCTAGTCATTCTCTGTAAAGTCGAGCCGTCTACGCACGTTCTTCTGGGCTTTTTAGTAGTTTAGACATTTCAAATCCTGCTTAAAATGAACATTCAGCGTGCTGTTCATTGTTTGTTTACATCCGAGTACTTCCAATATGGCCGACATCCGGGTAACTGGCTACAATGTGCTATTTAGAACACTGCCGGTCAGTGTGTGTGTGTGTGTGTGTAACAAGCACAGTGAACACCCAAACAGAAGAACAGCTGTGTATGAGGCATACCAGGAAAAATGTGATGACACAATGTAAATGTAAAACCTCTATTTGCCTTTTAGGTTTTCACTTCAGCCTGACATGCTAAAAGGCCTCTTGTGAGTGACCTCTGATGGACACACCATGTAATGGCAACACTGTTGCTCAGCTATTTATGACAGATTTCTGGCATTTCTGTGCAAAAATGTCTTCATAAATATTGGTCAACATTCAGTATACACTACGGGTGTCAAAATCCTAAATCCAGAATCAATCTACATCTTTACATATCCTAATTTGACCATGAGAGCTGAGTAAAGTACTTGTAAAGCAGTTATAACACACTTGACACCATAGACCACCACCTTTCTTTTTGAAGAAAAATTTGAAAATGTTTATGACAGTTATCAGGGCATGAATCCAATTATACTCTTTACAAACCAAGAATCTAACAGTGGCATAGCCTTCAGAAATTAAACGAGGATTGAGAATTGATTCTGATTGGCCTGAAGTTGAAAGTCTAATTGAAGTGTGGATTTGGATAATTATGACACTCCTAGTATACACCAACACTGTTAGAACTAATAATCAAATATTACCCAATATATGAAACCATGACACAGTTTCTTGTAATTTTTTATTCTAAAAACATCAGATGAATTGTTTGTACTGTGTTTTGTAGAATAATTGATATGCTTACTCATCCATAGTTTTTATGGAGTAACAACTGGTTCCTATAGTTGCAACAGCAAATACTTTACAAGTACAAATACTTATTTGTTACTTATACTCTCTTGGTACGCTCTTGGCTTAAAAAAAGGCTCTATCAATGGTAATTGAGTGTGTTTTCAGCCCTTTGTTGAACAAAGAGCGCCATCTAGTGGGATCAGAAAATAAAGAAAATGGTTCATGAAGCTCCGTTGTCACTTCACTACTTTTTACTATTACATGATTTATTGCAAGCTGAAATCAGCACCAAAAGTAATAATGGGTCACGTTATAATCACTGTAAAAAATACCTCCATACAGGGTTTACAAACATACTACTACTAAGTAGGGTTGGGCCTGTGTGAAAACGTCCAAACTGGTGCGATATTAAGCCAAACACCAGATTTTACAGCTATGCACTTGACTCAGCAGCTGTGTGAATTAGATTGTCGTGACTCCATTCCAACTGGTGGCAGTAATGCACCTCTAATGTGTTTTGCCAATCAGCATTAATGAGAAAATTAATAAAAAGGAAAAAATAAGAAGACAGTTCGTCTCACAATTCATCCATAATGTTTCAATAGTGGTGCAGTTTTGTTTTCTTTAAGATTAACTCTGCCTTGTCTTGTCTTGTCACCTCAAAAACGGTCACTAGAGGCACCGTTATTCTATTCATGTCTGTATGTAAACAGGTTAAAAAAGTTTTTAAAAATGCTGACAGAGAATTTGGTTATCAATATCAAATCAGAACTGAAAATAAGTGTAAGTATGTCTTGAGTTTGACTTAACCTAGCATCTGTGAACCATTTGGAAAAGTGCAGCTAGCTTTTAACAGACACCACAGTTACTACTAGCATTTCACTGCTCCCTCAAGGTAAGTAAGGCTGAAGCTCCATCCGCTTCTCTTTAAATGCATCTACTTTGGACTAAACCCAAGCCGCACCACTTTTCTCTGTTTAGCTTTCCTTGGATGTGGCTGAGGCGCTAACGGTACATGGCTCTTTCATCCCTCAAGCTCTATCTCCTCTTCCCTCACTTGCAATCACTACCATGTGGGGGATTGGTGCTAAGTTTTTGTGGTGTGTGTGTTTGTGTATGTTTTCCGTTCCAGAAAGACGGATAAGTTCAACTCTGGCTGAGTTGCTGCAGTAACTTGAGAAGAACCTAGAAGAATCCTAACCTGCTCTCTGCAGGTTTTCATCCACTTTCAGAGACATTTAATTGATTCAAAGCGAACATCAGATGCTTTAATGAGCGGCGGTTTCTGTATGTTTGGATATTAGTTTGTTAATCAAAGAGTTAAATAGGGGTGTGCTGTATCGTATCGTTCACTATTATACCGGTATATTTTTTTATGGTTAAAATAATGCATATCATGATATTGGCAACATTTCTACTTCTTGATGTAGTGGTGTAAGGATTTCCCATTAATTACATAGACCGTGGCCCGTCACAGTGTCATGTGCTGTAGATAATCCCATGTGCGCTAACGTCACATTTCAAGCTACTGAAAGTATATCTACACTGTTCAAAACCCTGCCCCACCTCTCCGTTCTCCTCCGAGACATGCGCACGCATTCACACACATACACACACGCACTGAATTTACCAAGCTGCCCCCCCCCCCAGCATTTCTGTCAGGCAGTATGTTGTGTGAGCTAGTCCTAGTTGTATAAAGTAGCTAAGCAGACTTTACTTCAGTTTTTGACCAAATCCCTGAAAAGGTAATGGCATTCTCATTAGAGTATTGTTGTGTCATACAACTTGGTACCAGTTCAAATGTGGAAGCTCAATTAAACTATTTAAAAAAATATTATATCACTTGACTTATTGCTGAAATTATCAACACGAATCCCAATCACCAGTCTTACACTAACCAGAACTGTAGAATAGGGAAGAACAAAACACCATCATGTAACCTTACACACAATTCCTCATCTGCCTAATCATTTTTCGTTTCTTTGTCCAGTTAAAATAGCGAGAGGCAAGTGCCAACATTCTAAGTCATAAACAACCCAAAAAAATCAGTGTGACAGACCTACAGACGCTTGTTTGTGTTGGTCTTTCCTCATAGCTGCCCTTTACTTTCCTGTTCTATCATGTTTTTGTTGCGTGAGGAGCTGGAGGTAAGTGTAGAGCATGAGTATGTGTGTGTGTGTGCATGTGCGAATGCGTGTGTGTGTGAGTTAAGTTGGGTTTTTTAAAGGTATGATAAAATGATAAATAGATATGTGTATTGCAGTGGTGATGAGCAGAGGTGCAGACACGTTGGCAACACACACACACATTGCACAAACATCCTGATCTCTTTCCACAACCAAAACACAGCCGTCCTGACTCAGTTCTGATGTTGAAGTGTCAGTGATATGGTATGAGGCTCTGCTGACATCCACTTTAACACGAAACTTTTACTTCAGGAAACTTCCTTCCTCCCGCGTGTCAGGAGTCTGCACAAACATCCTCACTCTACAAAACACTTAAAGGTCCTGAATCATTCATGTGAATTTCAACAAAATTATCATTTTAAGTAGTAACTCAAAGGTTCCTCCCTTTCTGGTTTATATTTTGGAGATAAATCACTTAGTAGTATTTTTCACTCCACTTCCCAGGAATCACAAGCCTGGGTATACCCATGCTGCCTTGCACGTTAAATTTCGTTTGGAACTGCAAGGCAGCATGTTGTCCATGGCCGATTCTTCGCCCTGCTTTTGGTATCCAATCACAGAACGGGGAGGGACGGTAAGACGATGATGTGTACTATTTGACAGACGGAAGCTTGTAGTTTTCTGACGGATCCAACATGGCTGCAGCAGACGTGAAGCTCTCTTTGGATCTAGCTGTAGATAGTGTTCTAGATAGTTTGGAGCCAAAGTTTATTTTAAAAGAACAACCTTTGGCTTTACACTCCTGATTCACCACCAAAAAGGATGTTTTAGCTTTGCTTCCAACAGGATTTGGCAAAAGCCTAATCTACCAACTAGCCCCGTTAGTGGCTAAGCTAATGGGGTTTAGCGAGACCCCGGTCCTGTGTAAACATCAATTGTCTTTTTCCTTGATGCTTCCTCGTCGAATTTCTCTCGCTCTACATACGTCATCTGGTATAATTGATATGATTGGCTAAGAGCTACGTACAGACGCTTATGATAGACATTCGTATCGCCCAATAAACGGCTCTGGACAATCGTAAACCACACCTCCTTTATGAAAAAATGAATAGGTGGTCTCCAGATTATATCTCATTTGTGATATAGTCTGGCGTTAGCCAGGCTAATGAACCACTTGTTTTTCAATCTTTTTTATAATGTGGCAGATTATAGAAGTTTATATTAAATATTTAATGCCCCTAAAAACTATCTTCAGTTAATCAGCAAATAGATGATTAGGTCATACAAACATTGAAAATCTTCTGCCAAGGCTAGAACAATTTAGAGATTAAGAGATTTCTGTTTTGGGGTTTTAGTCTTCTCATTGTCTGACTCCTTTAATATTGTGGATTTGCCAATTCCAAGTTGGATTTGATACTATTTACTTTAATGTTGACTTTTCAGACCCCCCTAGTGACTTTTTTTTCTAAAAAAGTGACTAGCTACAAAACTAGCGACTTTTTCTGGTGTTACTGGAGACTTTTGGAGACTCGTTCTTTCTCTTCTTTAAGAGCCGCAGGGACTGCTGGCTGCCCCTCCCGCCCCAACGCACTGACAATCGGCACATTCCTCCTGCAGCAGTCTCTTCCAGCTGCAATCAAAGAGCCGGAGGGGATGTTAACCCCTTAGCGTCCAGTCTGCAAATCACGTATGAGCGAAGTCGCCGCTGGCTGGTTTACAGTGTCTCTTTTGGGTCAGTTTTGCCAGTTAACAGTTGTAGTGTGGCTATTTCTTTACAATAGAAGTGACAACACACCAAACATCATATTTAGATAGCATTTAAATAGGTAACTGTGAAAGTACTTTCAATAAAGAGTAACTTAGTTAAGTAGTTAGTCTTAAAAGTAACTTTCCCCAACACTGCTGGTACATAACTCCACACAAAATCCATAAAAGAAGTTGGAGTGTGAGGTGAAGAAAGGGAATGAGGGTATGGTGAACTTGTATTTACAGAAACTGAACTATCTAAACACATTAGCTGTAACATGTCCAGACTTGAAGGTCAGAATCTCAGCTTCTTAACACAGGCATCATGCATTTTCCTCTCGCAAGCACAGACAGGCAAAGAGAGTGGTCAGGACAGACAGAGGCATGTTCTCATAAATCACTTCTGCTCTCCTCAGTGCAATATATAATCATTAAATACATTATTGTCAATCACTTCATTGATTTATTAGAATTTTTTATATGGAAGCAGTGCTTTAAGTTCCTCCCTTCATATGTAATTTAACATGTTTTTCCCACATACAAACTACAAAAAACAACTTTGAGACGGGGCTGGAAGCACATCTACGCTTGGTCCATCACTGGCCCACCACCCTGCTGGCGCCAGGCTGACAGGTGAAACAGCATAGCATGTTGACGTCTGGTCCATTTTGTCTTTTAGAGAAAACATCAGAAGGCCTCGAGATGACCAGTCTGTTATGCACCAAAAAAAGGCAACTAGCAAATATATCAAAATCGTCTTTAATTTGTTTCTGATATTGGTGAGCTGGTTGGGTTTTTAACTGGCAGTGGCTGGCACAGATTTAATATCCGTGACAATTACAGCGTGTTTTGACCTTGAACTGAGTCTGCTCTGCGCTGAAGGTTTCAGCTTTCTTTGGTGGTAGGGCTGGGCGATATTAGCCTGGCTAACACCAGACTAATCTCAAATGAGATTTAGTCTGGAAACCAGCCGTTCATTTCTCCGTAGAGGAGGTGTGGTTTACGATCCTCCAGAGCCGTTTATTGGGCGCTTAGAATGTCTATCAAAAGCGTCTGTAGGTAGCTCTTAGCCAATCAGATCAGTTATACCAGATGACGTAGTAGAGCAACAGAAATGGATGTTTGTTGTGTGTGTGTCTGTGAGAGAGTGTTGCTTGCTGCTTTGCTTCTCCAGTTCTCGCTTTCTGCAAGATTATTTATTTTCACGCTTTATTCCCCCTCATTCAGCCACACACATCCACTGATTTTATTGGCAATAAACAAGCTGCTGCGGGTCTCTCGGCGGCTCCGCTGTCCCCCGGCTCGTAGCCAGATCACCGGCGTTGCGGTAGCGCCGGTGATTAGCGCCACTAGCGGCTAATAGTCTCGCTACGAGCCGGGGGACAGTGGAGCCGCCGAGAGACCTTTCGCCTTTCAACTTTTGCTCTAAACTATTTAAAACACCATCTACAGCTAAAGAGAGTTTCGCGTCTGCTGCAGCCATGTTGGATCCGTAAGAAAACTACAAGCTTCAAAGTGCCGAGTAGTACGCGTCATCGTCTTGCCGTCCCTCCCCACTCTGTGATTGGATCCCTAAAACAGGGCTAAGAAACGGCCCTGGTTGCCAGACTGGATGGAGGTTCGAAATTAAATTTGAGCGCGCAAGGCAGAATGGGTATACCCAGGCTAGGGCGATATATGGCCCTAAAAGAAAAAAATCACAATATGTCAGGGTATTTTTGCAATAACAACGTATTACAAAATACTGAAAAATATACAGAAAATATGATTTAAAAAAAAGATTTGGTCTATATGAATGGAATGGAAATTGTACAACAAAATAAAATCCAAAATCTAGTGTAAAGCGCAAATCTCAGCAGTTCCAAAATAGAAAAAAATTACTCTTGGCTCTTCAGTGCAAAATGGAATTATTAGAAAATAAATCAAGTGAGAAGTTTTCTCATTTTGCATTGAAATTAATGGACAGATTTTTTTTTTTTTGCACCCCCTGCTGAAACTTTCGGTAGAATGCAGGCTCAAGGCACTTCCTGGTTTGCCTCCCTGCTCAGACCCGGAGGTTGCCGCCTGCTCATAATAGGTAGAAAATAATACTTCTGGATGAAATAAGTCACTTTTTATTTGTATACTTAATTTGCTATCCACCCTGGGTGAACATAGCCTTGTTAGCTACAGACACCTAGGTACAAATAGCATTTGCCTAAAAAAAAGTAAAAAAAAAAATGAATAAGCAGAGTGGCTCATGCTAATTAACTTCACAAAAATAAAGAGTGGAGATACCGTGAGCCTTATACCCAGTCTACATCCCATTCTAAATGTGAAATATATGCAGTTCATACAAATAAAACCTATTTCCCTCTTTGAGAACAAGCACTGTCTGGCAGAGAAAGAACTTTATCACACATGATGACAGGGGTCGTAACTACAGTTGTAAAAATGAAACATTTTTAAATGATCTTAATGAGACTGACTGTAGCTGGTAGACAGACACAATAAAACAGATAGGAACAAGTGTGTGTATATAGCCAATGCAACACACTGTGTACATGCATGCACACACCTAAGACCAAAAATGTACTAATTTTGTCTTCTTTATGACTTCTGACTATGAGTCAGTCCTCACCTGCAGGCAAACACCTGGACCTGTTATGGGAGAGAGAGGTTTTGCACACAGTGAAGAGATTGGATATTGACTTGAGTCAGACAGCATGCTGGGAATGTTGGCCTTAAGCAAGGCGCAGTGGGAGCAAATACTGTATGAAGGAGGAGAAAGGGAGGAGGGAGGAGAAAAAGAGCAAGACAAAAGGAAAGCTCAAGAGTAAAGAATATTGGATGAATGAGGAGACAAAGGGTGGAGCAGACAAAGGAAGCAGATGAACAAAAGGGAAAGAGGGTAAACTAAGAAATCCTGCAGCTAAATGTTAGAGTGAAAATGTGAATGTTCATTTATACCAGCTAATTATGTTATGATTTTTACAATAACTACCCAGTCAGTGCTACAAATTGAGCATCATAACACATCTTTCTGGATGATGTAACTCATGATTACAGTATTTTGGGCAGCACAGAATGGACACAGACTTTTGGACAGCGTTGCATATCAAAACTCAGCTCACACACACATACACTGGAACCAGATGTCCTTTATTGATGATGTCATCATCACTGACAGAGCTAGAATAATAGAGTCAGCTGCTCAGAAAACTCAAAGCTATATAAACTTATTGTTATGAAGTACCAAATATTTCATCTTGATAATGTTATTAGAGATATATTGATGAAATTAGCGGTATTTCAAGGTATTTCCCCGAGCTGAGGGCTGTCATACCGAACTTTAATAACCTGTTTGTGTGTTTCATGATGACTAATAGTCAGGCGGCTTAGGACCAGATTTCATAAGAATGGAGACACACCGGACAAAAGCACCAATTTTTTTCCACATGCTCTCCATCACCATAGGTTTCAATTTTTGGTCGGAGCCACTTCATCAAGATTGCGAATCGGAGATGGCAGCCATATGAAGTCTATGAGAACCAATATATCTTTCAAGCCATTTAGAAGGTCAATCTTGGTGTCAAAATATACATTTTCTGTTGGGAAAAATGTATATACAAGATCTGACATGAGATGAAAGTGTTCCTTTGATTTTTTTGAGCAGTGTACATGGCAGCTAATCCAAACTCTCCCGTGAACAAAGATTCCAAACATTTTCAGCTCAGGATTCTCTGCTGCAGCACTTGAAGCGAGTTGCCTACCAGTCTGGGTGAAAATTATCATTTCTATTTGATCAACTAATCATCTAGTGATATTCTCAATAGTTTTAAATGAGTCCTTGACCCTGAAAATGTGGATTTTGACACCAAGATTGACCTTCTAAGTGGCTTGGAAGATATATTGGTTCTCATAGACTTTATATGGCTGCCATCTCCGATCCGCAATCTTGATGAAGTGGCTCCCACCAAAAATGGAAACCTATAGTGATAGAGAACATGTGGAAAAAATGTGGTGCTTTTGTTCGGGGTGTCCCCTTTATTTAGATAACACGCCTGACTAAAATCTTGAGACTGTTTCAAAGACACAAATCGATGCAACTCATGAGACATAGCACTGTCATTCCTAAAGTACCAGTTCTATATCTTTCTAGTAACTGTATACCATGCAACACCAGGAATGATAAAGATGAAGATGAAGATGCATCGATTTAATAAGACCAACAAAGAAGCGGGATTTAGTACTTTACCATGTCTTAGGTAGAAATGAGTGGTATTTAATTAAAATGAACTATATCATTTAAGGCAGTGAACACAAACATGGAAAGGAAAACATGAATCTCTGTGGTGAGTATGCCATTTACTATGCCAGTATATATATATATTATATACTATATTGAACTATTGGACACACAGTTGCACCTGTAGTTCCATGTCAGACTGTTTAAACTCTCCTACTCTGACCTTGTTTAAATTTTGGAGCACCAAACGAGGACCAGCAACCAAGACTTTTTTTTCCTGCAGCTGCAGTATCTGTTTGGAGAGAGCTAAAAGGAATTTAAAAGGTATGTGTTAACTCTTTACTGTTACTGTGGTAGATCTTAACCAGACAGGCACTGTTTGTTTACTACAGTTTCTGTATTTTTTAGGGGTTGCCAGATGAGACAAGTTTGTCTCAAAGAAAGAAAGCCTAAACCTGTGCAAACAAAATAGGTGAGCTCACAAAGATATGGTAGAGAAGGCAATATATAACCACTGCAGGAAAAAATGCATGGCTTAGAGTTGCCATCAAGTGGACACTCTCATTCATGGACTCTCTCAGTCCCATTATGTTCCATTCAGGAGCAGTCAAATGTGACTTGGCTTGGCTTTATATGAAATCAGATATTTGTTTCATTTATTTGTTATTGATGAAGAAATGCTGATTTGGGCCTGTTTGCCTGTATGACTATTTTGTCTTACTGTATATTAAATACCCCACAGTATTAAATTAGGACCTTGTTAAAATGATCTTCGGTTAATAAAGCGTTCTCTGCCATGTAACTTCCACAGTAGCCTCCTTAACTATCACTATGTTTGGTCATGTTTATCTTCTGCAACATTCTAAAGTTTTTAAGGAAAATATTCCACTCCACACTCACTACTTAACTATGTAAAGTGTGTGTCCACCATATGAAAATAGAGTATATCACTGATCTCACTGTATTGCAGTCAAGTATGGGAAGAAATTAAAAAATCTGCTACAAAGTCCTCTGTATCTGCAGATTACTTTGTTGTTTCAGAGCTCCATTCTTTCTACAAGCCACCAGGATGTCTATACTTTGTCTGCCTGTTTTTGTCCATTGTCACAACTGGGCTTTGTGAAGCTGACCTGAACTTCCAAGGAAATACCTCAGGCACACACACACATTAACACGTGTACAACAAAAGCTAAAAATAAAAGACAATAGGCTGAACAAGTATAAAGTCTTCCAAATTCAAAGTCCGGATGTTGGAAAAGTGACAAGTGGTAAACAAAGCTTATTCTACGGAACGAAGTCATTACTCGAATGTTAATGATTTCTTGGAAATGACTGAAATGTGTCTATAGTATAGAAAACTTTTGCATTTGTGCATAGATGTTTGTGTTAACATCATTTAACATTTGAGAACCTTTGCTTCATTTTTTAAATTAAGGTTTTTTTAAAGGAAAACATGTTTAGGATTGTCAAACTTCCTATAGTTATTGGTAACAAACTCAGGTAGCATATCACATAAATATAATCTCAGTCCATCAATTTTTTTATTTTAGGTTCAGTCTGTTTGTATCACCCAAAAGTGCATTAATACAAACTTTGGCTAGAAATCAAACTAGACTGTTAGAAAATAATTTTCTAATGGATTAAATCAAATAGGGCTTTAGCATTAGAATAGGGAGGTTAAAACACATCACTCATTGGTATCTCACATACACAAAAATACCTCCCACATACACAGTTTTACTTCTCACATTCACAATTTTACCCCTCACATACACAAAAAATACCTCTCACATTCACAGTTTTACCTCACATACACAAAAAATACCTCTCACATTCACAGTTTTACCTCTCACATACAGAAAAAATACCTCTCACATTCACAGTTTTACCTCACATACACAAAAAATACCTCTCACATTCACAATTTTACCTCACAATAACAAAAATACCTCTCACATTCACAGTTTTACCTCTCACATACACAAAAAATACCTCTCACATTCACAATTTTACCCCTCACATACACAAAAAATACCTCTCACATTCACAGTTTTACCTCACACATACACAAAAAATACCTCTCACATTCACAGTTTTACCTCTCACATACACAAAAAATACCTCTCACATTCACAATTTTACCTCACACACAAAAATACCTCTCACATTCACAGTTTTACCTCACATTAACAAAAATATCTCTCACATTCTCACATTCACAGTTTTACCCCTCACATTCACAAAAATACCTAATTTTATTATAGTATATATATATATATATATATATATGTCTGTGTGTGTGTGTGTGTGTGTGTGTGTGTGTGTGTCTGTCAGTTTAAAAAGAGGCAAAAAGCTGTAGACTAGCTTAAATGTATACACGTAAATAGATGGCTAATGCTTCATCAGCATTTACTTAATTTCTTGATCTTATCAACTGTTCCAGCCTAATTACTCTAAATCTCGTGCTTTGTCTGTGCCGGTGCTCTGTTGAATTGGACTAATTGGATTTGTCCCACAGCACTGAGCTGCTGGAACGGCCTCCTACAGCGATTAAGATATCCAAAAGTATTAAACTGATTAAGAGAATCAGTTTACCCCTTTTCCTCTAAATAAAGACCTTGGGAGCTGTTGTCTGGAGGTTACATCATTTGATGGCATCATGGGGAGCTGACAGAGAGCTCGGGTCCCAGCTGCCCCTCCTCCTGCAGGGCTGCTGATGCTGGAAGCAGACACACACACACACACACACACCCTGAGTCTGCCAATTAATCACACTCCTCCCTCCTCCTCCTCCCTACTCCTCCTCCTCCTCCTCTTCCTGCTGCCCTGTCTTCTCCTACCACATGGTCCTTTGTACCCTTTACAGTCCCATTCACAACACTGAAACTCCTGTATTTAGAACTGATTAACACTGACTTATCTGAATACTCCAATAGAGCAAAAATAACACCTATTTGAGTCAACTGCATCCATACAACTCTTTATCCTTTATATCATAAAATTGCAAAAACAAACACTAGGTATTATTTATTACTAGGTGTTATAGTGATTGGTAAACTGGAATGATGCAATTAAATACTTTTTAAGTATTCGCTGGGAAAAAAAACACCAACAAATACCTAATACCTAATGCCTACCTATCTTAAGACTAACTAACTAATAATATTTTTTATTAAATATTATAGGTTAAAGATGTTAATGCGCCTAATTAAATGACCAAAGTATACAAAGTGGACTAAAAACCACTATACTGCTTAAGACTTAAGTCCCATAGTGAGTGTTTGCCAATGTTTAGAAAGATAAGCAATGTCTTTTTTAAAATATCGACATGAAATCAAAGGCAGCATGCATCCTCACACACACACACACACACACACTCTGTGAATGAATTGATCCAGTGCAGACAGACACACACACTGTGATCAACGACAAGCCGAGCTGACATGTAACCAGCAGACAGTAAGAGTCTGAGAGCAAACAGCAGCTTACCTTTGTCGTTTTTCTCCTTTTCCATGTTCAAAATAAATATTCCTGCCGCACCGGTGACAATAGAGGCAGGGCGGGTGCGCCTGCTGCCGACCCCCAGCAGTGACTGACGGCGCTGTCGGCCAATCGTAGGCTACATTAAAAGAGGCGGGTCTTCTGTGGTTCCCAGCCATCTGTGGGATATTGCTCCTTCTGGGCTGCTCATTGTCTCAGAAATCAACACCCTGTTAAAATAATCGCCTAAGTCATTTTTTCAAGTTTTGCAGGAAACACAAAAAACTTCACCAAAAGTGTAACATATGACATTTATTGATCATTTCACTCAAAAAGGATGGCTATTGGCATAGTAATAATAACACTGTGTGTAAATTATGTAACTTAAGAGAAATAAATTAATTTTTAATGCAATTTTTTGAACATGGCTTTGTGACTTAAGCAAAATATGGTAACATTTTATTTTGAAGGTGTCTACATAAGAGTGACACTAGGGCTGGGCGATATGGCCCGAAAAGAATATCACAATATTTCAGGCTATTTTTGCGCTAACGATATTCTTGATGCTATTAAGAAATACTTAGAAAGATATAGAAAATATGATTTTTTTAGTCTGTACAAATAAATAAAAATCTAAAATGTAGTGTGAAGTGCAAATCTCAACAATTGCCAAGTGCAAAAACAAAAACGGGGGCATATTGTAATGAAATTATGTAAAGGACTATAAAGGTTCTTGTATGTTTTATTTAAGGCATCTTATTTTGACAGTCTTCTTGTAAATTCCGTGGTGGATTCTGTTAACACACTGTGCTCTTATTTTGAAAGCTGTGATGTGTTTAGCAACAGGGAATAAGTAGCTTTTTGTGATTAAAACAATTTTAATTGTTAGCTTATGTTAGCTCGAGGCTAACGATGCAATGCAATTTTTTTAACCATTAAAAAAATATACCGATATTATCGTGAACGATACGATATGGCACACCCCTAAGTGACACAAGCCTGTCAGAAACATGACATGACAAGTATCATGAGCATTAATGTTACTTCAAAGTGTCATTAATGTTCATGACACATCCCATGTCATGTTTATGACACACTCATGTCACTCTTATGCAGACACCTTCAAAATAAAGTTTTACCAATATTCGTGTCAACAATAAAAATCTCCCTCTAGCTCTTTTTTGCTGGGTTCTTATCTGATGACTATGAATGTGGCAAATTGTCAAAGAAGTGATGATCTTAAAGGGGTAAAATCACATGATCTGATCAACTGAGGATGTAGGAGATTTTACCATAGGTGGCTATGAGGAGATGATTTAGGCAAATAAACAATTTTGACTTAGGTGATTATTTTAACAGTGTGACGAAATGTAATAGTAACATTTTGAATTAACAGAATAACGTTATGCGATTGTTTCCATTAGTAGAAAAAGTTCAGAATGAATTGAATAAAACTTTCAATATGGGAATTTTGTTGTTGAACAAAATAAGAGCAAGATTAACAAGCAGCCAGCTTCAGAGAAATACATTTCTCAAGATAAATATCTTCTTGTCAGAGTCACACATCTTGAGTCATTTTCTGATAATCATTTTAATGAAACCACATTAGGATATAAGTTAATATATATATAAGTCAACTGGGAAACAAATTCAGCCATAAAAGACTTTTAATATATTCTCAGGTTTCTATATATATTCTCAGGTTTCAATATATATTCTCAGGTTTCAATGTATATTCTCAGATTTTTAATGTATATTCTCAGGTTTCAATATATATTCTCAGACTTTTAATATATTCTCAGGTTTCAATATATATTCTCAGATTTTTTATGTATATTCTCAGGTTTCAATATATATTCTCAGGTTTCAATATATATTCTCAGACCTTTAATGTTTCATTGTGCAGAATCAGTATGAATGTCCTAAAGCGTGATGAAGGCAGAGGTCGTTACGGCACTTATGTGGAAACACAGTATGAAAAGGGTTTTTATCAGATGTTACTCGTGAAGTGACAATGAAGCTTTGTTAACCATTTGCTTTATTTTTTTAGCCCAATAGATGATAATCTTAGCTTAAAAAAGGCTCTAGCAATGGTAATGGAGTGTGTTTTCAGCCCTTTGTTGAACAAAGAGCGCCATCAGAAAATAAAGAAAATGGTTCATGAAGCTTCGTTGGCACTTCACTAGATGTAACCTATTTTTGATACTTATCCCCTTCATATTGGGAAGGAAGCAAATGAGATGTGTCATCACATCTATTGAAATTTCATCACTGCTGGAAGCACTTAAAGCCTCGCAGAAGTCACATTAGGCTAATCAGTGTAATCTTTCTGTGGGATGCATCATCACTCAAAATCTCATGAGTATCAGACCAGTGTGGGCCTGATGTATAATGGATCCCATGCAATCCATTGTGGGCTGATTTGGAAGAGAATAATGGGAACGGCTTATGTGCTGGTTCAGAAAACAATGAAAACATTTTCACTTTTGAGACCCTACTTTTTGACTTGTTGCTCAGTATTCTCACAACTACTCATTAAAAGTTGTATTAAAGACTACTGTAGCATGGCATGTTTTCTGCTGACAGTTTTAATCCGCCTGTTATGTTGCGGGTCAAATTGACCCATTTCAAAGTTTAAAAATCTAAAAAAAAAAAATTAAAAAAAAGTAGTTTAAAGTATTTTTTCATTATGAAACTTTTTCTGCTTGGCTGTGTAATCAACAAACACAATTAAAAAGGTTCATTTCACTTATTTGTAGCTACATATATTCTCTGTCAGAGTTTTACATAACGAGCAGCAGAAGTCAACAGGTGTTATTATTATTATTATTATTATCATTATTACAGGTATTATTTGCTGATACTCAAGAGTCAAGAGTAATTTTTTTGTATTTGGCAACTGTTGAGATTTGCAATTTACACTACATTTAGGTTTATGATTGATTTTTATTTTGTTGTATGATTTTTATTTATTTATACAGACTAAAATATATATATTTTTCAGTATTTTTTTAATATAGTCTTGAATATCGGTATCGCAAAAAATACCGTGAAATATCGTGATAATCTTTTAGCATGATGAGATGCTTCATATCGCCCACCCCTATTTGAAATTCCTGCTCCTATTATATTACTAATCAATCATGGTAAGTACCTCAGACAACCTCACTTCAAAAAATCTGAACTATCCTTTTAACATGAGCTTTCCCATCTTTCATGGTTGGAACAGAATGATGGAGTTAGAAATCATACACAAAACTTAATTCTCTATCTTAAAAGACATCCACATATTGATATATAATATATATATACAATCTGTTGTACACTTTACTTGAAGGTTTTGTCACAAACTCAAGCACTCCGACTCATAGTAGACTCAGTAGTTTGGATAAAGCACTTTAATAGCAGATGAATATTAGAAAGAGGACAATACGTTTTATGACAGTTAGTGTGTTACTTATAGGAGCAAAATCAATTTGACACTCATATTAAACTCAAAATTTGATATGTTTCTCTTCGAAGGCTCTCTTCTCTGTGATACAACACTACAACCCCAACAATTCAAAATAAAATTCCTTCCTTAATGCAATTAAATGAATACCTAACATGGGCTAATGTAAGCAGCTGACCCAGGCATTTCATTTGATGCAATTTAACCAGAAAATAATCACTCAATCACTCAAACCACATTGATGATAATGCTTTCATACATTTCTAATCTGAAGACAGTGGACAAACTTCATTTTCCCATCATGCATGCCTGAAGAGTTTTACACCATGGCTTGTACACAGACAGATATATCTGGTATATGTCCAGTATATGTTCACATACATCTAACATTACGTTAGTTGGCGAGTTGATTGATTTATGGTCCAGAAATCATCAAGCAAAGCTGATGATTCAGCTTAAATGTAGAGCTTTTTACCAAATGCAACAATGCTTTCAAACAGCAAACATATAGAGTTAAATTTCTGTCCAACAAGATATAACACAGCTAGACTATTGAGTTTTAAATCAAGCAAGACCTCACTTGTTATGCGTAAGTGCTGCTGCAGGTCTGTGAAGCTTAACAAAGTCAGCATTGGCTTTTTTTTCTGGTAACAAAATCATGATTTCTCTCAGCCGCAACTCATGAGTGATCGGTTCAATGATCCTTTCCAGAAGTCAAAAATAGCTTATAAAAATAATTTAATTTGTTTGTTTGTTATGAGGGGATGTGACTCTGACAATCCAGCATGTTTGACACCTTTGCACACCCTGAAACCCTCAAATTGTATGGTAGTGTTTTCTGCAGGGCCCCCTCCTTGGCCCCCCACGCCCATCTGTGATTCATCGGCATGATGTGGCTCCTATCCAGCCAGGGCTCTCCTATCTGTGCTGATTTATGAGATGTAAGATATGGGGCTAACCGGCCAGTCCTTCTCAACCTCTCCAAAAGAAAAAAGCATGAACTGAAAAATGTATGATAAGGTGCTTTCTGACAGTTTCTGAAGAGAGAGATCAGAGAAGTTTCTGATCCCTGTCTGTGCTGTGGCCTTGACTTGGCTGACAGTGAGTGTGTACAAGTCTGCAGTCTTCACTGTCCTATAGTAGAAATGAACTGGCTTGAGTTGTAATGTAACAGTCAGTCAGTGCAGGAAAACCTTAAAGGAACACTCCACCGTTTTTTCATATTAAAACATGTTATTCGGGTAAGTAAGACGAGTTGATACAGACCTCTTGCGTCTCAATGCGTGCACTCAATCGCCCTGGCGCGCGGAGCTACTTGGCTAGCACTTAGCTTAGCCCAGTTCATTCATTAGGATCCAAACAGATGGACAGTTAGAAGCGACCAAACTCCTCCACGTTTTCCCTATTTAAATACAGCTACACGAGTAGTTAAACGACCAAGTATGGCGACACAAAATAAAACGTGGCGCTTTTCGAAGCGGATAAAAAGGATAACTATAATGTATGGCGGAATAGCACTTGGGAGCACTTCGACTCGGCGCAGTAATATCATCACTCCTGACGAAAGTGAGAGGGAGCGGAAGTGATGATATTACTGCGCCGAGTCGAAGTGCTCTTCTAACTGTCCATCTGTTTGGATCCTAATGAATGAACGGGGCTAAGCTAAGTGCTAGCCAAGTAGCTCCGTGCGCCAGGGCGATTGAGTGCACGCATTGAGACGCAAGAGGTCTGTATCAACTCTTCTTACTTACCCGAATAACATGTTTTAATATGAAAAAACGGTGGAGTGTTCCTTTAAAATGATGTAAAGACAGTGAGAAAGAAAGGGCAGAGCATCAAACAGATATGTACAGACTGATAAGAGGATGGAAACCATCTAGTTGCTGATGTGAAACTTAAGATAGAAACAGCCAGAAACCTGGGGAAGACCTGTCTGAGATATTTGTAATCAGTAAGTTATGATTTTACCAGGGTCTATGAAAGCACTGAGATGGGCGGGAGGATGCAGAAACCTCATGGGAGGCGAGGAGCATCAACACAGGCCATGCAAACACAGCTCCTCGTCCTCTTCTGGAAGGTTGGACGTCAAACATTCGGACCACATTGCATACAAAAAGCTTCGGATGCTGCCACATCATGAAAATGTTCCTGCACGGAGCGCCTCCCTGTGGCATCACAGGCAGGTGGCAGGACAATTTACAGATGGAAAGAAGGGGTATAATGGTGGTGCATGTATAGATATTTCAAATGGGTTGGTTTTTCTTTTGTGCTTCCTCCCACACAGGACGGATGCTTGCTGAGATGCTTTTTTTTTTTTCGGTTTAAAAAAGGCGTGCCTTCTTCTTCATGTCGTTCTTCTTCCACAGGGCCAGGCGGTCGAACTGATCCAGGGTCATGCCGAAAACCTGCATGAAGTCCTCAGGAGATAGATGCCTCTAAAAACAGGAAAAAATGACAAACATAGTGAAAAAGACATATATTGTAAATGAAGCTGCTTGTCCTTTTAATGAACTGTCCTCACTACTCAAATGGTGTTTGATGATAGCCTGGGTATACCCATACTGCCTTGCGCGCTCAAATTTAATTTCGAACCTCCATCCAGTCTGGCAACGAGGAAGCTTTCTTAGCCCTGTTTTAGGGATCCAATCACAGAGCGGGGAGGGACGGCAAGACGATGACGCGTACTACTCGGCACTTGGAAGCTTGTAGTTTTCTTACGGATCCAACATGGTTGCAGCAGACGCGAAACTCTCTTTAGCTGTAGATGGTGTTTTAAATAGTTTAGAGCGAAAGCTGAAAGGCGAAAGGTCTCTCGGCGGCTCCGCTGTCTCCCAGCTCGTAGCGGGATCACCGGTACCATAACGCCGGTGATCTCGCTACGAGCCGGGGGACAGCGGAGCCGCCGAGAGACCCACAGCAGCTTGTTTATTGCTCATAAAATCAGTGGATGTGTGTGGCTGAATGACATGAGGGGGAATAAAGCGTGAACGAATGCTATAGCTAACTACACCACAGTCATATGACTTGAACGTCACTAGCGTTAGCTTAAAACTCTCTCCAAACAAGCTAAACAGTGTTTTTGACAAGCTAGCAAAACTGTAGCACTGGAAAACACAACTAGCTAAAATCAATCAATCAATCAATCAGTCAATCAATCAAATCAGTCAAATTTGTCACATGAAATCCCACAATGTTCAGTTCTAGTGAGCTCCTTCAGCTCCTCCACCTGTGTATTAATAATGTTGGAGCAGAATGTGGCCACGTCCTCCATATTCATGCAGTTTAACATAATGCAGTTCTGTGTTTCACATTTTAATTCAACTGTCCAGTGTGTGGCCCTTTGCTCTGATCCAGTAGAGGTCTTTACTGTTTCTCATGTTTTATTTGCTACTCTGAAATTAAACTTGAGTACACTGCAAAAAAGCCAACTTGTATTTTTTGGCCTAAAACAGTGATTTAAGTTGGTAAAACTTGGAAATATAAATTATTGACATTTAGGGCAATAATGTAAGTTAGCACAACAAAGGAAGCCAGTTGTCTGCTCAAAAACAAGTTGGTGAGTTGTTGTTACTTATATCTTTAAGTTGGGGTTCAAAACAAGGGATAATAGTTCTGATAACTCTTATTTCTTTGTTGTGAAATTAGGTCATTAGCGAAAGCTAGCGGCCAACTGATGCTAGCGGCTAACTGATGCTAGCGGCGCTGCTTGTTACAGCTACAAGAGTAGCCATTAGCATATCAATGCCAACTCAAAATTGTGGTCACAACATTAGCTGACATTCATAGCGGCGTTACAATCGTGCCAGAGAAATTCAGAGTTGAGCAAACTCAAAAACAAAACTTAAAATATTTAGTTTAATTGTCCAACTTAAAATTTTATTGAAGTTTGTTGCCTTGAAATTTTGAGTTCACCCAACTTTTCTTTTTTTGCAGTGTAACATTATTCATGTTTTTTCCTTTGGGTTAATTGAACCCAATACACTTTAACTCATTAACAATTGAAAATATAAAACCTGGGCTGAATTACAGATGAATGTAATTGTATTGTATCAGCATTAAATTACAATGCATTGCATATATAAAACACAGGAAAATGTGCAATCATTTTCCCACCTTAGCAGAAACTGGAGATAGCTTTTCTTTAAGCTTTCACTAATCTGATCCTACATGGCTACCCAGGCTTCTCAGGCTTTTAATGACTGCTGAATAGAATAGGATGAAT
Organism: Centropristis striata; assembly: GCF_030273125.1. NCBI lineage: Eukaryota > Metazoa > Chordata > Actinopteri > Perciformes > Serranidae > Centropristis > Centropristis striata. The sequence goes on from NC_081533.1 coordinate 30,124,969, forward strand.
GATAATGAGAGCTCACCTCCAGTCTGGTGCGGTCTACTTCTCTGGGAAGCTTCACTTTCACTCTATGCGTCACTGCCAGAAGTTCATAAGGGTAAATCTGGCAAACACAAAGGTTGTGGGAGATTTTTCAGGGAATACAATTATAATCCATGTCTAAACAAAGCTGCCAAGAAAATAATTGTAAAGTCTTAACAAATAAGAGAAAGCTTACCTTGTATTCTGAGAAGGAGGAAAAAAGAGAGAAAGAGAGAATTAATCTGGCGAAACAATACATTTTTATTTGGATTTCAACAGAGCCTGAACAAAAATGACACCTTGTGGACTGACTCATTAGAAATATTGGCTTTCTATGCCAGTTATGTGGTTGGCATCATGTCAAGATACAGCCAGCACTGTTCTCACACTCTTGTAAACACAAGATGGGAATTCTGCAGCTGGAAAAATGATATCACCCCTCCAGTACCTCCAGTAACTGATCTGGAGCCAGAGCTGCAGGGCTCTGTATGCTCCATCACAGTGTACTGAGTGATTGTAAACTGACCTCAGATCTGTACTTAAAGGAGAAATGAAACAGGCCTATTTACATTTCATGGTTTAAAACTGGAGTGCAGGGTTTTCCCATATAAATGGACATCCATTATATTCGGCCTCTTGCAATATAAGCATGTGTCGACAGTGTTTGTGTTATTAAAAGTTCTGCACTGCAGGTTTAAGATATTAGCTAATACTATTATATAGGGGGAAAGGTTAGTTTTTCGGGCACTGAGCCTGTGACCAATTGAAACAATAAATTTGTGAAGTTCAAGGTGGTGTTGGGTGATGCAGGAGGACTTCTGAGACTTGGACATCAAAGGGCCATTTCATGACCCAAAGTTTATTCCGTTTCAATGGAACTCTGGTGCGGTTAAATCCTTGTTACGGTTCATTTAGTCGCTTGTGAACGCTCCAATTGTACTCTGATGCGGACCAAAACAACCGGTCTGAGACCGCCTGCCAGAGGGGGTAACCCTAGTGCGGTTCGATTGCACTGTAAACATAATCCTACCCAATTACAGGAAATGAACCAACACGCAGCAGATTGGGGGCTACCTGTCCAGGCATTTAGTGAGATGTAAACAGAACAACAGATGCAACATGACTGGCAGTGCGCGCAGATGGCACAAGGCGACAAACGTCGCCGGTAAAACAGAGGATTAATGTTCCATTAGTAAGACTTAGGGTGCTTTCACACCAACAGCAGTTGGTGCGCACCAAACAGTCCATTCGAACCAAAAGCTCTTAGTTCGGATCGTTTTCGTCAGTGTGAAAGCATTCGAGTGCGCACTAAATCAAGCGGACCGAGACCTCCAAAAAGAGGTGGTCTCGGTCCGCTTGATTCTGCACCAAATGCCAACCTCTGGTGCGGTCCCTCTGGTGAGAACGCAAACCTGGACCAACTCAGGTCTAAACTAACTATTCGAAATGCATCAATGCTTAATTTGCGTGCTGCGTGTATATTCTCCTACATTCATTCAGCAGCAGCAGCGCAAATCGTGTGACCTACCAACACATGTGTTGTGCGGCTGCTGAATGGATGTAGGGGAAAACACTGGTATGAAATTAATTTAATCTGTAATATACATGTTTCATTCGGTACAACCTCATACATTTCAAAATTCTTCTCAGAGTAGCATACTGATAACAATTGTTCAATAACTGTAGAATCTCATCATGTCTCAAACCAAGCTTAAAGTAGAATTTAATTTCATCTTCCAAACGAGCCATAGCCTATTCAGAAATGGGTAATGTTGACGATATAAAAAGCAAGGACCATCGAACGTGTCGCTCCATCGTGAAAGTTCAAATTACCGCTTATTTCTACTGGAAGATGACGAAATGTCATTCAGACCAATGTGGTTCGTTTGCATGTGTGAACGCGGACCACACACAGTCTGTATGCTACAATGTAACAATTTTACTGCCTGGTGCCGACCAAATAATCGAACTAGCGGTGTGAAAGCACCCTTAGGCTACGGTCAGACTGCAGCCTGAAGTGACCCAAATCCGATTTTTTCGCCCCTATGCGACCTGCATCTGATCTTTTAATGACAGTCTGAACGACACAGATCCGATTTTTTCAAATGCGATCCAGGCCACTTGGATATGTGGTCCTAAAACCGATACATATCTGATCTTTTGACATGCGACTCCAGTCTGAACGGCCAGGTCGCATTCATCATACATAGGCTTACTGCTGGCGGCCATGTTTTCCGCTACTTCCATAAACACTGAGCACGCTCGCTGCGTGTGACGTCGTCGTGTCCTCCAATGCGCATGCGGGACACTTTTGGTACGTTTAATGTTCACACTGGAGATCACATACAAGTCGCATTTAATTGGAAATGTGAACGACCTTGCAAAAAAATCGGATTCCACAAAAAAATCCGAATTGAGCATTAAGCCTTTGCTGTCTGAACGCAGCCTAATTGACATTGCAGCGCACACAGAGAGTCCAGCGTTTGTGTGGTACGCTAATGGTGCGTTCAAGGTCTATACGAATGTCAGAATTTTCGATGTTGTTCCAAGTTCCAAGTTCCGACTTTCAAGTTTCGACTTTTAAGTTCCGACTTTCAGTGTAAATTGAACACATCATAAGGCGTTAGCTAAGAACGTGTTAGACCCGCCTTCAAAATAAAAGCAAACACATGTAGCTTTCAAAATAAGAGCACATGGATGTGTAAGCAGAGTCCACCACAGAATTTACAAGAAGACTGTCAAAATATGACGCCTTAAACAAAACAGAAGAACCCTTATTCTCCTTAACAATAATTCATTAAAAATATGCAATGATTAAGATGTTTCAAGTCAGTAAATTTGTTTGGCTGCACTGGGAATTTCATGTACAAACTTCTTTTTATTTATGTAAATTGGTTGGTTTTTGTTTTCACTACAGTTCATTTAAAATGTCTGTAAATGTAAAACCTATTTTGGTTAAGGCATGGAGTGGAAAAATAACTCATTGAGTTTAAATCATTTTCTGACAGCTTCGTCCCCCAGTTCAAAAATCCCATCTGCGCCCCTGACTTAGACTCCTGCTGATGTCTGATGTTTGATTGACATCTGGGCTGAAGAACACATACAGGAGATTCTGAATTAAGTCCACAAAAACAATTACATTTATAAAATCATTCAAGATTAACTGGAGGCGAAAGGATTTGCACGATAGATCAGGGCAGTCAAGATGAAAACATTTCAACAGCAATATTTCATGTTTATTTTCATGTTTAGATCACCGCCAACTTTCCAACCAAGAAGAAAGAATACTGCAATTATATTTCCAGCTCTCCACCTTCTTTTTTTATTTGGTCCGCTTACATTTCTTCACTGTGAAAGTAAACTAGACTAAATCAGTGGTGGGAAGTAACTAAGTACATTTACTCAAGTACTGTACTTAAGTACAATTTTGAGATCTTGTACTTTACTTAAGTATTTCCATTTTATGTAACTTTATACTTCTACTCCACTACATTTAGAGGCAAATATTGTACTTTTTACTCCACTATATTTAGCTGACAGCTTTAGTTACTTTTCAGATTCAACATGAAAAAATATGTAATATGATTACACATTAATAAAACATAACAGTGCATTAAGTAGTTAAAATTATCTGGACAACAGTAAAATGCTACTTATATAAATGCATCAATACAAATAATCTTATAATATATTTAACATATAAAACAATCTGTGTGGGTTCATTCTGCATAACGAGTACTTTTACTTTTGATACTTTAAGTACATTTTGGTGCTGATACTTTTGTACTTTTACCTCAGTATGTTTTGAATGCAGGACTTTTACTTGTAGTGGAGTAATTTCACAGTGTTTTATTGGTACTTTTACTTCAGTAAGGGATCCTAATACTCCTTCCACCACTGGACTAAATACAGAATGAACCAAAAGTACCAATTTCACTCTGATTCGGACGAACTAAACGGACTAGGGTTGTGAAAGAACCCAAACTCTGCCATTTGAAATATCAGTACGAAAAGATGAATAACTGTGTCCAAACAAAATCTGATAAACATTTTGAGGCAATTACAGTTACTGAATTTGGATGAATTCAGTAACTATGGTTTAGTCTTTGGCCCTAAAGACTGGACATGGAAAATGATTTAAACAATCAATAAATTATCAGAATTGCAGGTTGCAGAATCAATATGGTTTCATGTATTTTACAAGGCATTGTAGGCATAGGCAAGTGAAAAAAAGTCTGCAAACCAGCAGCATGTAGGACAGGGGTGTCAAACTCTGGCCCGCGGGCCAAATTTGGCCCGCAGTGTAATTTTATTTGGCCCGCGAGGCAATACCAAATTATTATCTTATTATTGTACTATAAAAGCTGACCCGCCGGTATTATGCGGCGCATTTACCGCTAATACTACAAATCCCACAATGCCCTGCTGTTGTTTTGGCGCGTCAATCAGGACAGGACCCAGAAACGCTCCTCTGTGACAGTCGTCATAGCAACCTCAAGCTAGAGCTGTCTCCCAGCTACCCCTTCCCAAAAATGGCGAAAAGAAAGGCAGAATTTATTAACCTGTTGAAAAAGTTTAATTTGATATTTAAATCAGAAGGATGCAAATAGAAAAGAGGCATACGATTTTTATTTATTTTTTATTTAATAAATTAATGACATTGATGTGTTTTTTATTTGAAATTTGATTTTGCATGTCTGCACTATTTAGTTATATATTGTATGTTTATAAGCGTTGCTGGTTCCATATTTAATGTTAAAGCAATACATGTTTGGTATATATTAAAAGGTTTATTTGTTCAATGTTGGCCCGCGATTTTATTCAAGTTTTAAATTTTGGCCCATTGTGTATTTGAGTTTGACACCCCTGATGTAGGAGGACGAGAACAAAGAACAGGGGGGAAACGTTGTTTCATTTATTTTCACCCTCACCTCTCATGCCTCCCCAGCTCTGAGAGTCTGGATCCACTTCATCCTCCACCATCTCAGCAGCCTATGGGAACACACACATGAAACACAGAGCTGTTAGACTATTATACAGATGTCCTGACCTGCTAAATGCTGTCATGAACATTGGTGGGGTTCATTAAAGCCAGGGTTCATCTGGCAGGCCTTTTGGTCAATGCTTTGCCGCTGATTGGCTCTCATTGACTTATACAGGGGAAGAATTGTATTCATGCATATTTTATTTTGTGCGGGCAGTACATTTTACATTTTATTTTATTTATTTTTATCCCATTTTTAATTTATTTTATCTTATTGCATCTTACTGTTCTATTGTTTACTACATCTCTTTGTATTGTGTTATGTATTTATTGTTTGTGCAGCACTTTGGAAACCTTGTGTTTGCTAAAATTGTGCTATATAAATAAAGTGGATTGGATTGAAGACTGGAGGGAAATTATATCAAGATATCATGAATGCTCAGATTTAGGCATTTTAGCATTTTTTTCAGCTTACTCATGAACTTGGAACATCCTGCACAAACCTAACATTTTTAAAAGCTACCATCAACAGTGAGGTCATTTTTTTTATCCACTTGACCCAGCTTGTACAAAATCGAAACCTGCAAAAAAAAGTGCAGACATTCGTCCGTTTGGTTGCTGATGAGAAAATCAATTAAATACGAAGTCTGAATATGAAGTCTGCTCCCCCATGAGCCAAAGAGTAGCCTGGGCTCATGCTATCTGACAACTAGTGAAGTGACAACGAAGCTTCATGAACCATTTGCTTTATTTTTTGACCCCACTAGATGGCGGTCTCGGCTTTAAAAAAAAGGCTCTAGCAATGGTAATTGAGTGTGTTTTCAGCCTTTTGTTGAATGAAGAGCGCCATCTAATGGGCTCAGAAAGTAAAGAAAATGGTTTATGAAGCTTCGTTGTCACTTCACTAATGACAACATCGTAGACACATCGTGCCCATATGGTTTGATCATCTTCCATCCTGATTCACTGTGGACAGTCTCTGCTCAAAACTAAAGGTGACAAAAAATATGACTTATCTTTTCAAAAAAGACTTTAATTCATTTTAGCACACCCTTTTATTTTCAGACATATAATCTGTTTCATTGGATATTTTTCATTCTTGTATTATTTTAATTTGTTTGATGCTTTTATTGTAAAGCAGTTGGAAGAAATGCATTACATTTAGCACTGACCATTCATCAAGTGTCTACAAAACAAGACAATGGCAGCTTTTGGTATCTTTTTAATTCCAAGTTACAGGAAGTACCATGGATTGTTTAAAGTACGTGCTCCACTACATTGTGTGCCAGCAGCTTACCTTGTAGATGCCGTTCCTTCCATAGCCGGGTAAGGATGCAGACTTATTGTAGGGGAAATCTGCCAAGATAAAAAAAAACTATAATAATTCTCCTTTCATAATTGAGCTTCCCCTCAATTAGTGTATCGTTTGAATTATGTCACTCACACAAGCTGAACTTGAGATTAGCTACTCACTAGGCTCGGAAGTATCAGTGGGCAGGCTGCAGGTCGATTTGCGGGGATCCACGTCTTCTACACCCATGTGTCCATCAATCTCACTCTTCAAGATCATCCAACTGGTCCTCTACATAGTGAGCGAGAGAGAGAGAGAGAGAGAGAGAGAGAGAGGGAAATGGAAAGAAGTGATGGATGGTGGCAACGTATGAGTTAGTGAATTAGTAAATGGATGAACAGCATTTGTAAAGTTTGAAAAGAGTACTTGAAAAGAGATGGATGAAGACAGAAAAATACATTCAGACCCACCTTGCTATCCTCCCCATCCTGCCAAGATGTTCTAGAAGCTGTAAAACAGTCAAATGTTAATGTTTCAGCTCCTCCATACTACCGAATTAACTCTAACCGTTACACCATCAGCATCTACAGGGGGCTGGGTATAGAGCAGCCACATTTGTGTGAACACTGTAGTTAGAGTGCTGCACTGACATTTGCAAGCCTGACCCATTGGTCAACATACCTCAACAACTACAGCCCTGATTACAATAAAAGTTGGTATGAATATCCATGATCCATGATTAACTCCCCTGGTCCTGGTCAAAAGTTTACCCTGAATAAATGGCTGGATTTCCATTGAATTTGAATAATCGTTGTGACCAGAGGATAACACTTAACAATTTAAAAATTGTCCTCTGGAATCAAAAAATTCTGTCTACAAATGACTCACTAATTTAAATTCCTCTCTTACTGTGATCTCGGGACGTCCAAGGCACAACGACATGAAATGAGGTAACAGGTTGTTGTAGCTGCTCCGGTCAGTTAAGGAGGAGCATCACAGCGTTAGCTACAAGCTAGACACTGTGTTTTCATATTGAGTTGTATCCAAATAATGAATTCATGCCTTCATATTAATATTGTACATCCTCAATCTCATTACACTCCTTTACTTTATAGCTCTCATGCTACATTGAGTGTTTTTTCAGGAATACTAGCTTGTAGTGAAGTGACAACGAAGCTTCAATAACCGTTTTCTTTATTTTCGGAGCCCACTAGATGGCGCTCTTTGTTCAACAAAGGGCTAAAAACACACTCAATTACCATTGCTAGAGCCTATTCTCTAAGCCGAGACCGCCATCTAGTGGGGTCAAAAAAATAAAGCAAATGGTTCACAAAGCTTCGTTGTCACTTCACTTCTAGCTAGCTATCAGCTAGCTGCACACATAACACTTATATGGCACAAAGTGTTGTCAGGTTTTAATGAACCACTTGGATTTTACACAGTTTTCTCCAGAATTTCTGTATATATTTAGGTCTACTTCAAACTTAGCCTGTTTACATATCGACCAACAATGTGTTGCCTTTGCCAACGCTTCCCTTCAGAAAAACATTTTTGGATGTGAATTTCATGTAGATTTCTGTAAGTATTGGATATACTGTATGTTAAAATGTCAATTATGTCATGAAATGTTGTACATATGAGTCAACTATCCAAGAGTTGTTTGACAATCTCAGATTTGAAGGCATGGGGCTTGACTTGTGGGTTGGACACCCTGCCATGGAGAAACATATGGTTGGAAAACAATAAAGCTTGTTGAACGATCGGTTAGTTTACAAAACTAACGTCCAACGGGTGATGGTAATATTAGGGTTGGGGTTAACTTATAATTATGCAAGGTTTCATGTAGGTTTAATCACGGTTAGTAAACAACTTCTTATGAATGTGGCGGACAGTTGTGTTTTTCTAGCTTCTTCCAAAGGTCACAAGAAGAGTCAATGTGGCGACACAACACTGTGTGCCTTACTTCCTGACACAGGAAGTAAGGCACGCCATTGACCCATCCTACTGCAGCAGGGCGAGGTTTGTTCGCACCTGCAGTGGGAGCCATGAAAACACATCCAAAAAACACAAAATAATGGGACAAAATGAATTCGTATTTTTTAAATTACCCTTCCTTTTCTTTCATTTGGACAATTTAATATACATATGATCACCTTACATGCTAAAATATTGGTACGTACATTGTCCAGAGTTATCTAGATACTAGTGAAGTGACAACGAAGCTTCATGAGCCATTTTCTTTATTTTCGGAGCCCACTAGATGGTGCTGTTTGTTCAACAAAGGGCTGAAAACACACTCAATTACCATTGCTGGAGCCTTTTTTAAGGCCAAGACCGCCATCTAGTGGGGTCAAAAAACATAGCAAATGGTTCAAGAAGCTTCGTTGTCACTTCATTACTAGAAACCTGTAGTGAAACCCACTTATCATGTATCAGATTACTTGACTAATGAGCCAAATTTCCATAAAAAGCAAGTGCAGTCCATCTTCCATATAATGTCACTTTTCACAGCTTCAAGGGTAAAACTGGCAGTCTTATTGTTGGCCTGTACCTTATTTTATACCCTTGTAAAGCACTTTGTGTTATTTTTCCCTGTGAAAAGCACTTTATAAATAAAATTTACTTACTTATTTACTTACAAAGAAGAATCTTTTCCACTTTTATTGGCAGACAGCCCATATACACATTGCTGACAGCCAGTTCATGGATCTCTTGGACTATGCCATATACAGCTGATTTACTTGTCATATTCAATAAAGTTTGACTAACTTTGCTACTTGTACGCATATCTATTTAGATATATGTACATTGAAGAACGTACATCAAAAGTTAAAACACACACAGTGGTAACACAGAATATGAAACAGTGATCAGATCAGTGAAATAATGATGTCGTCATAGAAAGTGAATCATCTACCCAACCACTCACAGTCACAACATCAACACTAAAACCAACAAATGAGCTGGTGAGATGAGTGCAGACATGCATGAACATGGTGAGCAAATTAACATGCAAGAGCCCCATTTCCAATAACAATAATTCCCAATGTATGACCAGATACTAAAATTTATCTTGAGGGAAAAACTCCTTCAAGAACAACTCCCTAATCAGTGATGTCACAGAAGGTGTTTTTCATTTGTCATCTCCTGTGACATGAGCGATTATATTGTGGTTAGAAATGCAACACGCCCAAATGTTTCAGCTTGTAGGGCCAAGGGTCAGTGTTCTGCTTTCTTTCATCAAAACCTTTGGGTTGCAAATTTCAGATTTTTGATTTTTTCTGTCATAACATTGACTGCTAATGTTCGATCTTGATGGATTCTGCTCTTGTCCAAGTGGATTTTACAACATAGAATGGGTGCAGTATTTGTACACCAACATGTAGATGCATAGTAGTGAAGTGACAACGAAGCTTCATGAACCATTGTCTTTATTTTCTGAGCCCACTAGATGGCGCTCTTTGTTCAACAAAAGGCTGAAAACACACTAAATTACCATTGCTAGTGCCTCGAGTGGGGTCACAAAAAAAAAAGCAAATGGGTCATGAAGCTTCGTTGCCACTTCACTAGCATATACAGTACAGGCCAAACGTTTGGACACACCTTCTCATTCAATGTTTTTCCTTTATTTTCATGACTATTGACATTGTAAATTCATCAAAACTATTAATGAACACATGTGGAATTATGTACTTAACAAAAAAGTGTGAAATAACTGAAAACATGTCTTATATTCTAGTAAGCAAAGGGTGGTTACTTTGAGGAATCTAAAATACAAGACATGTTTTCAGTTATTTCACACTTTTTTTGTTAAGTACATAATTCCATATGTGTTCATTCATAGTTTTGATGCCTTCAGTGAGAATCTACAATGTAAATAGTCATGAAAATAAAGAAAAACGCATTGAATGAGAAGGTGTGTCCAAACTTTTGGCCTGTACTGTAGATCCATGGAGTCTACTAGGTGAGTGCAGAAGGAGAACTGGGATAAACAGATGAGTTGACTGACGAGCAACGTGCAACACATCGTGCAGAGACCAGACCAGAGAAGGAGGGGTTAAGAGGAGACTGTACCATGCTGTTTGTAGATGGGGGGTTTTCTATAGATATTATCTTTGACCAGAGTCTCTGAAGATGTGAACAGATGCAGAGGAAAGAAAATGGAAGAAGCCAACATGGGAGGGAGAGAAAGAAAGAGAGAATGGAGAAAAAGAAGCATGAGTTAGCAGTTATTGAGGGATGAGATATTTTGAGGAAGCAGAAGGGGGCTGCAGAATAGCTTGATTCAAAACAAGACATTTTTATTATGAAATTCAAAAACATCATCAATTTTAATATTATCCATGCAACATATTCAAAATATATCAATACATTGGTCTTTTTTTAATGGGGGATTATTTGATGCAGAACAATTCAATGACAGTCAAACAATATTATCCAACATGGTCTCACAGGAATCCGTGAAATAGCCACGGATTTGCTTAACTCAAAATCCGTGGAATAGCCACGGAATCACTCAAATTTCCGTGAAACTGACACGGATTTCGCTACAATGCAAGTGAATGACAATCATATCCCGTGGCTATTCCAACATACAAAGTGATTATGTACATTCACTGAGTTAATATTTAGAAAATAAAACATATATTTCTCGCTAGAAATGTGATCAAAATCCATTTTTATGGAGAAACTAAGTCAAAATATTGATTTTTTCACTAAAAATTAGAGAACTGTCTGCCATGTTTTTTGTTCTGACCGTTGGGACCTTAAAAGTCACGTGACTTGGAACAAACCAATAGGAAAAAATATCCATGGAATAGCCACGGGATATGACTGTCATTAACTTGCATTGTAGCGAAATCCGTGTCAGTTTCACGGAAATTTGAGTTATTCCGTGGCTATTCCACGGATTTTGAGTCAAGCGAATCCGTGGCTATTTCATGGATTCCTGTGAGACCAGGTTCATATTATCACATGGTCCCCAGGCATCAAACAGTCTTCTTGTATTAGCATTCTTTAGATATTTTCATAATATAATCATCACAGCAGTGGAGGAAAAGTTGAAGGATAATTAAAGTGTTGTTGCATTAGCTGTAGTATCAGGTGAAGAGCCTCTGGAGGATAATGACACCGAGATGCTTAGGAACAACTGTCATACATTAAGCCATAATACTGACATGACTTACCTAACCCTAACCCATGTTGGTCACCTAGTAGACTTCCATGTTTCTGTGTCTAGTAGTATCTGACACAATATCCATATGAAACAATTAACCCTCTATGGTACGGTGTTGCCCTCAGGTAACATGCCCATTTTTGGCCTGTCAAATTTCTACAATGCATATATTTGAGTGATGCAATACTAAGAGAAAGGAAGAGTATAGGGAACCAATAACAATCCTTTAATTTGTCACATGACCTCCAGGAGGCCATATTGAAACCCTTTTTTGCAGACTTTTCCAAAGTAAACAGCTTTGCCATTTTACCCACCTAATTTAAATTTTTTATTTTCCACAAGAGGGTTCAGGAGGGGCGGCAGTACTGCGTCACTTTTAAACGAAATGCTGAATTTAAAGAGGTTTCTTTTAACAAATACACATAATTGAATATCACGCCTTTTTTTTTTAGCAGCCCTCCGATTATCTGCATCACAGTTTACAGACCACCCCAATATTCTTCCTCTTTCATCAGTGAATTTTCTGAATTTTTATCATACACACCGCTTATAACAGGGTTTTAATAGCTGGTGATTTTAATCTACATGTTGATAATATCTCGGGCGCCATGTTGTGAGAATTTTTAATTTTTAATTTCATGGCCCTTTTCCATTTGGAAAAAAATATTCCTACTTATAGGTGAGTAAACCTTCATCTTCAATAGTTTCATGCAATTTATTTTCTCATAAAATAATGGAAACTTGTTAAAATGCAACTGTTGCCCTGAGGAAACAATGAACCATTATGGAATCAGCATGGCAGCATGAGATGTTGGCGTATGTTTACGTATTTATATAATGTTATAAAGCATACCATTCATCATCATTTAGACTTTATTTAGTCTATTTTAAGACAAAAAAAACCCACTCCAAACATTTTTTCCTAACTGGTATCATAATGCGTACCATAGAGCGTTAAAGACAAAGCCTAGTGGATAAGTGGATAATTGTTGGCTGTGTTTTTTTATTTAATTTTATTGAACTTGTTTCCAACATGGGATGACGACTGGTGGTATTAATGGGAACAATATGTTGGATCAAACTGGCAGTAATTAAGGATATACTGTTATATACTGTCACCTCCTGCTGAAATGCAGTTAAAATTTAATTTTAAATGATGCAATCTCATGTCAGATCATTGCTGTGTCAAAAATAAACTGTTTGAAATTAGCAAACAGTAGGGATAGTGGGGAAAAAAGGAATCCAGAAAAGAGTAGAGAAAAATAAGAAAATAATAAGAAAAAAGCAACAGGGCTTCATGCAAGAATCACTCATATTTTTGGATGAGGGATTTAAGGGAACTTGGCGTTGACACATTTTTTTCCTGACATTCCCAACTTAGATATTTCTCAAGTGGAAAAACACTTTTAATAAACATAAATATTTCAATACATTTTTGGACCACCAAAGGACCAGATGATGGTAAATACCATGTGGTCACATAGGGTTCTATGCAAAACGTTTTTTAACTTGCTATCCAGTGGTCTTTTGCACTTAAAGATACTTTTTAGGGATATAAATAACAATTTTCTTCACAATACGATATAATAAATATTCTTTGGGCAGCAATAAAAATATATATATTTTCTATATATTTTTCAGTATTTGTCATATCGTCGAGAATATTGTTGTTGCAAAAATACCCTAAAATATTGTGATAATCTTCTAAGGGCCATATCGGCCACCCCTACTTCACACAGAGGACCTGGCTTGGTAATACACCCATGACATAGGTGAGAGATAAAGAGATAAACTTGGTTAAAACAACATTTTAACTATTTCCCTAGAAACATTGTGTGACCGAATCATGGAATCATTTATGGAGTGCAGAGAGGTCACATATTGGTCTATGTTTTTTTGGTCTTTAGTCATAAAATCCACAGAGAGCAAAGCTGTGTTATAGCAATAGCTGCTCAAGTTCTTAGTCATGTAAATAGTTAGTAATTAGTTAATAGTGCCCTGCAATGGTCTGGTGGGATCAGCACCAGCCCCCCACGAGTTTGATCAATGGTTAAGGATAATAAATGAATGAATAGTTAATAGTTCTTACTATTTGAAATCAGAAAAAACAATTTCTTATTTATTCCTGTAAGCTACATTGTGGCTCTGCAATAACAGCATGGGCAGCTGTTGTAATATTTTGTCAAATACATATTCAGTAATGTGAAAAATATGAAAATGTGAACTTATATAGCACTTTTATCCAAAGTGTTTACACAGCAGATTGTGCTCATTAACCAGTTCACATACACATTCATACTGGTGGCCGAGGCTATCCTACAGTGGTGCCACCTGCCACCATTGGGAATTCATTCATACACCGATGAACGCAGCATCAGGAGCCATTTGGGGTTCAGTATCTTGCTCAAGGATACTTCGACATGTAGGCTGCCATGGTCTAGGATCGAACCACCGACCTTCCGGTTAGTGGGCGACCACTCTACCAACTAAGCCACAGCCGGCCTAAAAAAATATATAAAATGTTCATCCATTACAGCCCATATACAACATATGTTGACAGCTTCATAATACTTACCTGCATGTACCTGGAGAGAAAAGAGTGCAATGAACTGGAAAATATGTCTAATCTGGTTAAAACTAGGTAATTTGTTAAAACCTCCACTGACCATAGAGACATTGTAATTCTGCTCTTACGTAACACTCTGTTTGTGACTTCTCCCTGACTGCGATAATGCTGCTACCCTTAACTCTGACTGAAACCAAAATGTAAATGTTATACAATATGCCAGACTAGCTAACTGACAAATAATCACAATTAGCCATCACTAGTGTTAGCCAAAGATACCTAGCATTAGCATACAAAACAATTGCTGTGTTCCAATACCCATACTTCCATGAGTACACTTAAACGCAGTACACTATCCGCACTTACTAAGTACGCAGATTTCAGCAGGTGAGTGTTGTTCCAAATCTAATACTCCGTGGTGCACTTAACGGAAATGACGCTCGCGACGGCCGCCGCGGCTCGTCACTCGCGAAAAACTTCCGGCTTTAAACGGCGAAAAAATTATCCTTTGTGTTGTTTAATCTTTACTTCTACAATCCGACAATATGGCTCCATTAACGCAGCAAATGTGGAAAATGCGCCGGCGTCGTCAAAACAAACATTTTTTCCGAGCTGAGCGGCTCTGCCTGGCTCCGCCTCTTCCGCTACGTAGACAAGATGGCGGCCGTTGAGTGCGTATAGTGTACATTGTTCCACACTCAGCGTTTTGACCGTTATGAGGGCAACATCCAGGTCCTTTAGGTACACTTCTTTTCGCCGCAATCGGAATCGGAACACCCTGCGTACTCAAACTAAGTATAGTAAGTACGGGAAGTATGGGGATTGAAACACAGCAAATGAAAGTAAATGCATTTCACTCAACTGTCATATTACTAATACATCACATAAATACAGGCTGCTCATTTCTCCTGACAGAAAACATCATTGTAACATCAACACTGCATGCCAAGGCTTTGATTCTCCATGAAAACGTTAGCTAGAAAATTAGCTACTTGTCAACTTTACTAAGCTTCAGTCAAATATAATCAGGCCTGGTGTGGTCATACCTTCAATGTTGTTACCTTAAATCCATTTGCTGTATCCCTTTGATTCCCTTTGATTCCCTTTGAACTATTTAAACACTTAGCCTGGGTACACAAGTCAAACCACTCTGCCGTAGAGATCCTTTCCATCCCGAGTGTGATTATAGCCAACATGTTGATGTTTTAATCATATAGCAGTAATGAAGAAATGTACTGGGGGCAGTACAGCCAGCATTGCAAGAGGCAACAGACTTTACATTTTCAGTCAACTGACAGCCTGCTAGAATGTATAAAGATGTAGGAAAAAGTTAGGTTGCAAGCCGAGTGAGGTGGTTATGGCCTACCTGGTACATGGAAATGCCGGGGAGCAGCCACGTAAGTGGAAGTAGAGGAAGGGGATTTGCCATCAGAATAGGTGGATAGGCTGGGGGTACTCCGACCACTTTCACTACCTTCAGTTGGGGATGGAGTTGGGTGGGCATTGGATATGAAAAGCAAAAGGGAGAGGGTTTGGGAGATAACAAAGGGTGTTGGGGAGCAAAAAACCAGGGTTATGGTGAGCATATTTATAATGCTATGATTATTATATTGATGCAGGTGACTTGATCACCCAGCCATTTACTGTATTTACTTTTATTGTACTGAAACTGTCTTTAATCTATTCACTGTTTGACCTGTTAAGTGAGGAGACACAAAAAACATCCAATAGAATGTTGAAAGGCATTAGGTGAAGTTGGTGATATAATCTCTCCTGAGTATACTTTGAGATCCCCTACACCAGTAGTTCTCAACCTTTTTGAGTCGCGACCCCCAATTTAATATACATGTTGTCCGCGACCCCCGCTCACTGAACAGAATCTCACATGCACAGTTCAGATCACCCAAAAAAGAAACAAAATGACCAAAAAAGACACAAAATGACCAAAAAAACACACAAAATGACCAAAAAAGACACAAAATGACCAAAAAAAGACACAAAATGACCAAAAAAAGACACAAAATGACCAAAAAAAAAAAGACACAAAATGACAAAAAAAACAACACAAAATTACCAAAAAAAGACACAAAATTACCAAACAAACACACAAAATGACAAAAAAAACAACACAAAATTACCAAAAAAAGACATTAAATTACCAAAAAGACTAAAACACATGAACACTTTAACACAGTGGAGACAGAGCTGACTTCCAAAATTATTTGGCGACCCCCAGAAATCATCTCGCGACCCCAATTGGGGTCGGGACCCCAAGGTTGAGAATGGCTGCCCTACACAACCGTCACATTGGAAACATCACTACAAGAAGGCATGCTAGGCACAGGAACCACCTTGCATTGCTCTTGACCTATAAATATCCAATTCTATTCATTTTACCCAAAGCATATGACTAATAAAGACTGGCTAGTAAATGAACAGCTTTGATTTATCTTGTGCACAGCCACAGTCTTGCAGGTTGCATTCACTGTGAGTCTTTTGTCCTCACTCGTGATTAAGACCCCACCCCATGTAATGAGACCTCCACTAGAGTCTGCACTAGTGAAGTAACAACAAAGCTTTGTGAACCATTTGCTTTACTTTTAAACCCACTAGAAGGTGGTTTTGGCTTGGCCCACCAGATGGCCCTTTGTTGAACAAAAAGCGCCATCTAGTGGGCTCAGAAAATAATAAAAATGGTTCATGAAGCTTCTTTCGTTACTGTTTGACAGGGCTCCTACCTAGTCAAGCTGCTCCTGAACATATTTGACAGTACAGTCTGCTTTATATACCATTGAACTTGCTGAAGAGACTCATTAATTCTCAGAAATTGTCCAGAAACCAAGCCCATTTCCACATGCACAGCAGACAACTGGACTGCTGGTTTTCCAAAGTCCCCAGAAATAATTGGAAACAGCTGTTTAAGAGGAGCTGCTATTGTCCTCAAAAGTTCTTCATTTAAATTATAAAATAGCTCTAAGCTATACTGTATTCAGTAATGACCTCCCGCTTAGTTAAAGAGCTAAATGCTAAGTTCTTGCAAACATGTTGACACTGGGCCCATTAGTGGCACTACACTGAAAAAAGAAAATAGTTGAACCAACTTAATTGAATTGTTTCATTTGGTAACACCTAAATTAATTAAGTTCTTTCAAATTAATTTAATAAGTTAGATTAACACAACTGATTATAAATTAATTTGAAAGAACTTAATTCATTTAGGTGTAACCAAATGAAACAATTCAATTAAGTTGGTTCTTTTTTCAGTGTAGAGCAACGATTTACTTTGAAGACGTTGTTCTCATCACTTAAAAGGTTGTGTTACAAAATCACAACATTTCTGAGTGCAATGATTTTTTTTAGGTGTAGGTGCCAAGACAATGGCACTGAAAGTGACTGGTGGTTATATTACATTTGTCCAGTTGTATGTATGGTTGTTGTAAGTGTGCGAGTGTCACATAGTCACATTCTGCTGTATGCATGTTTGTGTCACCTCACTGTTGCTCCATTAAAGTCGAATTTAATTTTGAAGCGAAATCTTGAAATGTCCATCAACTGGTTTAGAGCAACAAAGCTGCATAAACGTACTTTGGTCAGAAGATGGTAGTATAATGTATTGCTATAGGCTAATCCCTCAGTAGAAGAAGAGATTGAGCAAGAGAGAAAAAATAAAAAAAATAAAAACATTAGAATTTGGAAAAAACATTTTCATCTCCTGTTTAGCGCATGAACTATTTTTCCAAAAAGACAAAAACCACCTCAAGCTAACACTTTTTCAAAAGTTTTATCAAATTTTGAACCTGGTCTCACAGAAATCCGTGAAATAGCCACGGATTTCGCTTAACTCAAAATCCGTGGAACAGCCACGGAATCGCTCAAATTTCCGTGAAACTGACACGGATTTCGCTACAATGCAAGTTAATGACAGTCATATCCCGTGGCTATTCCATGGATATTTGTTCCTATTGGTTTGTTCCAAGTCACGTGACTTTCAAGGTTCCGGCGGTCAGAACAAAAAACATGGTGGACAGTTCTCTCATTTTTAGTGAAAAAATCAATATTTTGACTTTGTTTCTGCATAAAAATGGATTTTGATCACATTTCTAGCGAGAAATATATGTTTTATTTTCTAAATATTCACTCAGTGAATGTACATAATCACTTTGTGGTGAAGATCTCGCCAGAAAAGTCATTAACTTGCATTGTAGCGAAATCCGTGTCAATTTCACGGAAATTTGAGCGATTCTGTGGCTATTCCACGGATTTTGAGTTAAGCGAAATCCGTGGCTATTTCACTGATTTCTGTGAGACCAGGTTGCAAATTTTGGTGTTTCTTTCAAGCTTTTCTATGCAAATCTGCAAAATGCGCATCGATATTCGTTGATGGAAACACTGCTAGTGTTACATTACAGGCAAGCTGGGTGATGGAGTCACTCACACCCTTAAGGCCAAAAGTAAAACCACTCTACATCCAGAGTTTAGAGGAAGAAACAGAGAGAAAGATTGAGAGAGTGTTAGCTGATTGAACACACACTCTTCTCCCCTCAGACAGAGAGGAACCATGGGCAGCCATCTAGATGCAAGTGGGTGAGATCACTGACACACAGCACTGCTGTAAATGCTGGTTGCAGTGATCTCTTACACACACACACATGCCCAGTAACACACACACACACACACACACACAGAAAAGTGCTATTAGTACAGATCTAAATGTAGGGCAGATCCTCCTTTAACCATCTGGAGCTTAAGTAGGAGTTGTTGGAGGCTTGGGGAGTTTGGAGCAGATATTTGTAATACTTTATAATTCATGTTAATAGATTACACATTTGACAAAAGATGGAGGTCATTCATTAATCAAAAGCCAATAAGACAAACAAGAGGAAAACTATATGAAAGACAGTTAAGGGATCATTAACAAGAAATCAGGGAAATAAAAATAAAAAGCATGCATCATTCATCCTCAACAGGTTATTTACGGAACTCTCCCTTCATTTCTATTATAAGATAAAACATTTAAATAGAGTGGTGCTTTCAACATGGTCTCACAGGAATCCGTGGAATAGCCACGGATTTGCTTAACTCAAAATCCGTGGAATAGCCACGGAATCACTCAAATTTCCGTGAAACTGACATGGATTTCGCTACAATGCAAGTTAATGACAGTCATATCTCGTGGCTATTCCAACACACAAAGTGATTATGTACATTCACTGAGTGAATATTTAGAAAATGAAACATATATTTCTCGCTATGCAGAAACTAAGTCAAAATATTGATTTTTTCACTAAAAATGAGAGAACTGTCCGTCATGTTTTTTGTTCTGACCGCCGGGACCTTAAAAGTCACGTGACTTGGAACAAACCAATAGGAAAAAATATCCATGGAATAGCCACGGGATATGACATTAACTTGCATTGTAGCGAAATCCGTGTCAGTTTCACGGAAATTTGAGTGATTCCGTGGCTATTCCACGGATTTTGAGTTAAGCGAATCCGTGGCTATTTCACGGATTCCTGTGAGACCAGGTTCTGTGTGACTGAATATGATTGTTTTATGGGGACACCAGGAAGACTAGCTGGTTGCAATGACACCAACTAATAGGATCCTTAATAAAATCATAATTACTCCTTCATGGAGTGTTAGGACCAGCTAGAGCCTGAACAAGGCCAACATACACTGTGTTTCATGCCACTGCAACTGGAAACCAGACCCCAAATTACCACTCCCCCCCCCCCACCCCCTCTTTCATCTTCATCGGAGAACTCCCTTCTCAGCTTCTCCACCCTGTCATGGAGAAACCGCCAAAACCCTCGACCAGATTTTCTGTGCAAATGTTCAAGTGAAGCTCATGCTATTGCCCTCTCTACCTCCTCCTTTTACTCAGCAAAATAACATGTAAACATGTCAGAAAAATGTGTTTCTATTCTAACACAATGCTCTGCACTTTATACATTTATAAAATTACAGTATTGTTTTAATGCATACAATGGCACTAAATTGATGGTACAGTGAATGAATGACATGAATATACTAAGTGCTGAGAGAATGATAATGTATATTTTCTATTTACTATTTATTGAGATGAGATGTATCTTGTTATTTACTATTTATTATGCTTTTTTTATGAGTCCAGTACCTGAGTGCATTGAATTTTGTTGTATTTCTGTGCAATGACAAATAAAATCTAATCTAATCTAAATCTAAGGGTTCCGTAGTGGAAAAATAACATGCCCTTTGAGGAAAAAGATCTCATCATACATGCTGCTGTATGAATTCCCTTAATTATTCAAATGTCCGTCAGAACCATTACTTGTCCTGTTACCCCATCAGTAAACATCACTATCTTTACCAACACCAACTTGAGGAAACTAGTGAGCCAAACTGGATAAATAATCCTGACATAAACTTAAAATGTTTAGAAACATTTTAGATGGGACACTACCGATCATGGAAATTACATTTAAATGTAAGACTGATTTTGTAAAAAAAAACAAAAAACTCTTACAACAACTTGAGCTTGTCATTTCAGCTAGACAGGGTCCCTTGACTGAATGGAACGATGACAATTCAGCTTGTTTAGCTTGTTAGCAGCTTTATTAGCATCAAGCTAATCAGATTGCATCGAAATTAATTTGAACTTTTCAAAGTATTTCTTAAGTGGCAGCCCTAGTTGAAATGACTGAAAAGAAAAATAAATAAAAAATGAATAACTTTTCACGAGCCATGCTTTTATGAGTTTGTATGGTTGTACAAAAATATAGACTGTGTCATGGTGTATTTTTAATTACTCTAACCTGTTATTTAATTTGGTGATGATGACATTTGCAGATGGCTAGTATACCAGATGTACAGTCTTGGTAATGCTGTTGCCCAGTCTGCAATAATAAATGCTGACTAATCTCAATATTAGATCTCTTTGGTCTGCATTTAAGAGACATTTTGGTATTTGTCAGTGTAGTCAATCACTTGTTTCCAAGTGTCAATTGTGTCAAAACAAGACTTCACCAGTCATTCATTGTTACCCTGCCTGCAAACCTCAACATGTCTTTTTATCATTAGAAGGTAAAACCTGCACTTTTCTTCAGAATCAAAGACAAAAGCAGGTTAACACCAAAGAGATAAGTTATTGACATGACAACAAACGTATTCATTCAGGGGGAAAAACAAAACAAAAACAGGCTAGATTTGAAGTCAAAAGCAGGCAAACACTGAGGTCAACATCTTGAAAAGACAAGCAAAAAAAATAAATTACTCTTCCTCCAAATGCCAAATGTCTCAGGGCCATGTTAAACCATGCACAACAACAACCACGTCCACAGACACAAGTGTACAGGGCAAACAGAATGAGAAATCTCAGTGGTACCACCAATGTACCTTGATGCACCCCATGAAACCAGACAACACCACAATATTGGACAACAACATCACAAAACCTGCTCACCATTCCACTGGGGGAGGGGAGACACAGAGAAGAGAAAGACTATTGGTGTTTTACCGTTAGGAGGAGGTAAACTGAGATGCAGGGATGTCCTAGGTTTAAGGTCAGGTAGGGGGTCCTGTTTGAACCCTGAGGGGTGAGGGAGATCAGGGGATGGGGAGAAGATGAAGCAAAGGGAGGTGGTTGGATAAGCCTTTCTACAGGGGTTACAGCATGCAAGGGGAATGTGTACAGTTCTGGTTTGTGATGTTGATTTCAGGGATGTGTGGTAGCATGAATAGCATTAGCCGTTTCATGTCTTTGGTTCAAGAATTAAGGAAAATAAATCATCATGAGTGATCAAACAGTGGTTACACACCCAAACATGGCGCACACCAGGTCAGGCGTTCTGTTTCCCATTATGACTCATGGGACCAGAGACCCAGAGTGTGAGTTTCAACACATGGTTAATATGGTGCTTAACCACAGTCCATGCCAAGTGAAGTCAATTTAGTGGTTGTATCACAGCACTCCAGTCCTAAAGACCAATCGTTCTCAGTCGAATACAGAGAGGACAGACACTTTTGCTGCTGTTTCATGTTGTAAGTCCAATGTTTGAAACTACCTTTGGGGCACAATGAAACCACTTTCAAAAATGAACACGTTGCTAGTTCTTGAAAAGGCTGGCGTATTTAGTTTCTTTAGTTTCTTAGACAACAACAAGGATTGCATTAAGTTGTCCAATCTCTGTATTGGACTAGGTCTTGGTCTCAGCGTGCTTTGATACCTCTGAAGTAAGGGATGTAGTTGTGCTGCTGCAGCATGGCCAGGGTGGTTGGGTTTAGGTGAAAAGACAAGCCTGCACTGCCACCAACTGGTGTGGGTGAGTACTTGCCACTACCACCAGCCCCAGCAGGATAGTTCACAGGGAGGGAAGAAGAGTCCTTGGCCCAGGTGGAGGGGGACTTATTGGCACCCATGGGGGGTGGAGGCAGAGGGACAGAACTGGGCTCATGGCCTTGGCTGCTGTGTCTACCACCAAGGTATACCTCTGGCCCTGAATATCCAATCAGGTCACAGAGAATATGTTGGAGAAATAGGAAACAACACAAATCCAGCGAAATACATTCGTGGTCCATTTACAAAAAGTCAACAGCACACAGTAAAGCCTGAAATATTGTAAATCTAAAGTACACTACCGGTCAAAAGTTTTAGAACACCCCAATTTTTCCTTTTTTTATTGAAATTCAAGCAGTTCAAGTCAAATGAACAGCTTGAAAGGGTACAAAGGTAAGTGGTGAACTGCCAGAGGTAAATAAAAAAGGTAAGCTTAACCAAAACTGAAAAATAATGTACATTTCAGAATTATACAAGTAGGCCTTTTTCAGGGAACAAGAAATGGGTTAACAACTTAACTCTATGGAGTCTTGGGCTATTTTGTCCATTTTTGAATTCTTTTCATGTCTTTGTAAGTCATTTTGTGTCTTTTTTTGGTCATTTTGTGTCTTTTTTTAATCATTTTGTGTCTTTTGGTGTCTTTTTTTGTCATTTTGTGTCTTTTTTTGGTCATTTTGTGTCTTTTTTTAGTCCTTTAGTCCAACATAAAATGTGATTTTGAATCTTTTTTTTTAACTTTAAAAACACTATCATGCTCAATAAAGAATTTTAAATGTTGCAAATGTGCATTAATTTCAGAGTACACTGAGACATTAAACTGCATAATTTTCAATTAAATTCTGGAAAAGTTGGTGTGTTCTAAAACTTTTGACCAGTAGTGTAAATTGAGAAAATGTTTGTATTTGTATTTGTACTTCGATGCATAGGGTAAAAAAGTTTTCTATCCTCTTTACCCTGGTGGCTATATTACCCACACTTTAACTTCCAATGTGACCACAGAGAGTTCAGTTGTACATTTGGGTGTGTTGATGCTAGTAGCAGTAAATGTAGCCTGAAGCCTGGAGCCTGCAGGCAGAGGCCTGGTAAGCTCAGTTCTCTTTAACTCAACACACCCTGATTTTTTCAATTGAAAAGGACATTTATCAGACTTCGTTAATTCGGGAGACACTATAGGCTTAAACACCTTTATTCATATATGCAGTAGCACTCCCCAACACATGGAAACACACTGTGATGTGTAAAATCTGTGGACTTTCCCTTTAAATAACATTTATTTTTCAAAGCAAACAAGTGACTTGTCAATGTTTACTTAGCAGTCTACTATGCAAATGACAGAAACAGTTAATAGGAATACAAGAAAAAAATAGGAGTAGAGAGTAAAGAGTAGTGCATGTAATCTTACAAGGATCATGGAAAACGTGATCCTTCAAAAGTCAGAAGTAGAAACATGCAAGGTTATTATCGTTAACGAAAACTAAACGAAATAACGAAAACTAGAATTGAAAAAACATTTTCGTTAACTGAAATAAAAATAAAAACTAGAGTTTTAAAAAATCGATAACTGAAACTGTATTTTGTGGTTACAAAACTAACTAAAACTAACTAAAATTATAGTGGAAATGTCCTTAGTTTTCGTTTTTGTCAACTTTTTTCATTCATAATTCAGTGTTTCTATTTGAACATGCAACACATGGTGAATATGAGACTGGGATGTCTACACTCCAACCAAAATTCAAAACAGTTAATAACCTTATTGGGGCTGAGATGGATAAACCAAAGGAAACAAAGGCAAAATTTATTATGACCACTTTGAATCTGGCACCCAACACATAGCCCATTACAAAAAAACTAAAACTAACACTAAAACTAATTAAAACTAAACTAAAACTAAGCATTTTCAAAAAATAAAAACTAAACTAAAACTAGAAAACTCTCTCTAAAACTAACTAAAACTAACTGAATTTGAAAACAAAAATTCACAACGAAATTAAAACTAAAACTAATGAAAAATCCAAAACTATTGTAACCTTGGAAACATGACAACAGCAAAACATGGATAATGGGTTGTGGGTCATGTGTGTATGAGATTGTTACCTGGTCGGCTGTAATTCTGGGGGGAACGGCACGGGGTGTAGCGTCCGTAGCCCCCCAGGGAGCTGTTAGAGCTGGGGCTGGAGGGCCTTCGCTGTCGTGGCGACTTCTCCCCATCGCCCTGGATGCACAAAATAATAAATACAGTTGAAACCAGAAGTTTACAAACACTATATAAAAAGACACATATGCTTTTTTTCTCACTGTCCAACATGAAATCAGACAATCACTTTCCCTGTTTTAGGTCCGTTAGGATTACTAAAATTATTTCTATTTGCTAAATGCCAGAATAATGAGAGAAGGATTTTTTTAGACAATTTTTTATTACTTTCTTCAAAGTCAGAAGTTTACATACACTAACATTATTATGCCTTGAAACAATTTGGGAAAGCCCAGATGATGCTGTCATGTCTTTGGAAGCTTCTGATAGGTTTATTGACAACATTAGAGTTAATTGGAGACACACCTGTGGATGTGTTTTAAGACACACCTGAAACACACTGCTTCTTTGTGTAACATCATGGGAAAGTCAAAATAAATCAACCAAGATATCAGGAAGAGAATTGTGGACTTGCACAAGTCTGGTTCATCCTTGGGTGCAATTTCCAGATGCCTGAAGGTGCCACATTCATCTGTTCAAATAATTATACAATTATATAATTATAATTATGTAAACTTCTGACTTTGAAGAAAGTAATAAAAAAATGTCTAAAAAAATCTAGCAAATAGAAATAATTTTGGTAATCCTAACAGACCTAAAACAGGAAAAGTGATTGTCTGATTTCTTGTCGGACAGTGAGAAAAAAAGCATATGTGTCTTTTTATAGAGTATATGTAAACTTCTGGTTTCAACTGTAATCATGACCTCACTCCATAATCACAGCATCAGAGCACAGGCATGTGGGCATGACTCTACATCCAATATGTTGTTACAATGAGGTGGATCCATCATGTTGCATAAGCCATCCAAAAGGTCAATGTCAAGATAACACAGAATCAGGGAAAGTATGCTTATTATGTCCAAGAGCAGATCGGTATAATTGTGCATAGAAATGCGAGACAGATGATGATCATAATTAGTGATGTACAGTCAGCAGTGGGGTTAGAAAACTGACCATTAAAATTTCATCTTTACCTCAAAACTCATGTTTCATGTGATACAATATCACGACAATATCAATGTCAGTGTAAACGTCATCTTAAAAAGTCTTAAAAGTCATCTCAAAAGTCATCTTAAAGTCATCTTAAAACCTATTTTTATTCCTTGGCTTTTAACCACGCATGAGACTCTGCTCTTGTTTTTAGTGTTTTATGGTTTGCTTTTATTTATTGTTTTTTTAAATTGTCTTTTAAAAAGCAATTAATCTATTTATTTTAGTGTTTATTTCCTGTTTTATTTATTTTATTGTCTCTTGTTCTGTTTGTTTATGTACAGCACTTTGTTGCGGCTGTTGTTGTTTAAAGTGCTTTACAAATAAAGTTGAGTTGAGTTGAGTTGAGTTGAGTTGAGTAAACATGGCATAAAGGTTTATGAAATATTTCCTGACTAATACATGCCATACTCCGCTCCTTATTTATTATAAATGTTATGTTGTGATGTTGTATGTGATGTTGTATTTTTTCTTAATCGTATCGTAAGTGTTTGCATATGTATTTTGTATATTGTACGTATTTTTATTTTTATTTTTTGTTTGTTTTTGTTTTTTTGTTTGTTTGTTGTTTCGTAATTCTCTGCTTTTTTACATCATGGCCAGGGGACTACAGATGAAAACTAGCCTTCTGGCTAACTCTGGCTTTTTTAACCATGTATAATCATGTGTTTTATGAAATTGCACTGTCCCCTTTTAAATAAACGAATAATATTTAAAAGGCCAGTTAACCCAAACAATTATTTCTCACATTCCTCTAGCGATATCTCGTCATAGTTTTGGTTTTATCTTTCCAGGATTTAATAAAAAGTTGTTATTATCCACAGAATGCACCTTTTCTTCAGTAGATATAAGCTTAAATTTCATCACATAATGGTAAAAATATGAAGCGTTGTGGGAAGCAAAAGGATAAGAATGTTAACTTTCAGCTTTCGGCTCTCTCACAATCTCAAATGATCCCTAAGGTTGTATTCCATTATGCCCATTATACAAAAATATAGCTTTGTATAATGAGAACTGGTATTACATTTTTGTATATTGTTTACAAATTTGCCCTATATCCTGTTAAATTTCACTGGTTATCCTTTAGCATTGTCCAATTTTTTTTTTATGGGGTGCATTTAAACCCATCACAAGTCTTCCCAAACTTTGCTTTGCCCCCCTCCTCCCTCAAAACAGACACACACACACACACACACACACACACACACACACACACACACACACACACACACACACACATTCTTGTACTTCTATCTTTGTGAGGGCCCTCATTGGAATAGTGAATTCCCTTGCAAGGTTATAATAGTTTTGAATTTTTTATTAGTTTAAGTTTTAGTTTTAGTTTCGTTGTGATTTTTTTGTCTCAAATTCAGTTAGTTTTAATTAGTTTTTAGAGTGAGTTTGCTAGTTTTAGTTTAGTATTTTTTTTTTTTAAATGCTTTAGTTTTAGTTTAGTTTTTATTAGTTTTAGTTTTTGTGATGTGATATTTGTTTGGTGGGAGATTAAATGAGGTCACAGTAAATTTTTCCTTTATTTCCTTTGTCTGATCCATCTTCATTGTGTATGAAAAAAGTTGACAAAGACAAAAAGGACATTTTTACTATAATTTTAGTTAGTTTTTTAACCACACAATACAGTTTCAGTTAATTATCATTATCATGTAACCTTTAACCCTTAAAACAAAGTCTGAAATCTCAAAAAAAGCCTTTAAAGAAGTGAGGACCGGCTGAAATGTCCTCACTTTACAAAAAAATGTCCTCACTTTGCAAAAATGTCCTCACTCTGTTGGTTAAAAACGTGTTCTGGTCCTCACTATGTAGGAAGTACAAGAACACACACACACACACACACACACACACACACACACACAGGAAGGTGTGTTTCACTTATGAAGGGTGTGTGAAATGCACAGTGAGACACAGTGGAGCACTATATTACCTCAGTAGGAGTAGGTGAAAGCTGCTGGGGGGACTGCAGATGAAGACGGGGAAAAAGCCAATGATTAGGACAAACTCATATGTGAGGTTATGACTTAATCATTCACCCATGAGAGTGATCATTCAATGCCAGAGAGTCAGCACATCCACTGCTCAGACATTCCTAACAGATGGATGGGCTGATTTAAAGCAGTGGGTTTCAACCAGGAGTCTTGGGACTTCCAGGGATCTTAAGGGAATTCCAGGAAGTCCCAAGGAAAATGGGAAATAGCCATGTTTTCATCAACTCATTTCTATGCGCATTTTGAAGATTTGCATGAGAAAAGCTTGATGGAAACATAGAAATTTGAAAATATTTTCAAAATTTTCCAAATAAGTTCTGACATAATGAACATTTACTTCACATGACTGATCAGCTGATTCTGCTCTGCATAAAAGATATAAGTTATATATATAATAAATATAAGTTGCCCGATTGAATCCAATTCCTGAAGACTTCGCTCCATTTTCTTTCACAAAATTGTGTTGATTAGTTACATCTTTTTTGTTTTGTTTTTTCTCTCTCATGGCTTGTGACTGCACTACACAGGAATGAGTGTTTGTAAGAGAGAAACAAGCAGGGCATTGATGACTGTTTATAACTTTACTGTCTGTGGAGGACGATGAAAGGGTAGGGTAGCAACTGATGAAATATGAAAAACACACCAAAAAGAAATAGCACCAACAGGGGATGTGTGTGAGACAAAAAACAATGACACTAAGATATATTTTTTGATCAATCAAATACCTGTTTGAATGTTATTAGATGACTGAATCAGTGTGTTTCAGCTCATAAGGATGAGTAATAGATAAGTCTGTTTTTTTTGGTTTTTTTGCTTTAACCTACCATTATATAGTTTTTCTCAGTGACTTTGGTGCATTTTTTCACATCATTATCAACATTTGCACAACAGTTAGTTCAACCTCCACAACATTTAGTCATTTGTGCTCATCATAGTAGCAGTTTATCATTCCTTAAAACACATTACAAATGCTTTTGGACATGCATCAATTGTCCTTCATACAACTCTCTGCTGTTTTATAACATCATCATTTGCTTATGTCATGTCAGAGATTAACTCTACTTGTGAATGCTGAATAGTCATTCCATATAAAACTAATAGTCCTCATTTCATTGCTTGAGTTATTACATATAAAAATGTTGAATGAGTTGTCAAAATCTGTCAAACAAATTGTATATACTTTTATAAGTCTTTATTTTTTTTACTGAAAATGTCTCCGGAATTTAATACATTTCTCTCAGGTGAACCTCAGCTTTCACTAATGAGAAGGACTGTGTGAAGCATTGTTTGTAGAGTAGTTTCTACAACACTGTGACACTGTCACAGCTCTACTCAAAGGGACTTTTTGTTTGTTGTAAATAAGGGTGTTTTTTTTCCTTTTGCACAATGCTGTAAACAAATTAGAATTGCAAAGAGCATATGCAGTAAATATATGAAACATAAATATTCAGTGTACTCAGTTACCTTACTAAACACAGTAATGTGTAACTTTACTGTAGTTTTCAAATGGCTGTGTAAATAGTATAAAGTGCTGTCTGGAGCATTTTCAGGTAGCGTCACCAAGATCTGACTTTTTTGCATTGGAAAACATTTACAGAGTAAACTGTCATAATGAAAACATGACAGAATATTTGCTTTTGAGGAATGAGCTATCCATTTTGAGCAAGTGCCACGCTTTTGCAGGTAATCAACTAGGTTTTGCAGTTTGTACTAATTGTTTTGAGAAATGTATTAACTGTTGTGCAAATGTTCATATTGATGTGAGAAATGCACCAAAGCGACTGAGAGAAACTGTAATGCTGATTGCACAATGTGATAGCTATAGAATATTAACGCCATCTGTCCTCTGACTGGTTACCTAAAAGCCTCGCTTTTACTATACAATTCATTCCGGTCTCCCGTGAAAATGCAGACTTGATTAACGGCACAAAACAGAAGAGGCTAGCACTTGAGTTGCTCCTTTACATATGAAAGGTAATACAATAATAACGTGAAGCCTCCGTAGTCTGAGCCAAGACAGCAAACACTTTATTACATCCCCCATTGTCAATGACAGCACACAGCTTCATTCTTTCTGTTCTTGCCCTTCACAATAAAAGCCTTAATCATATACCCAGCATCACTTTTAACGTTGAGAGAGAATTCAACGAAATAGCTTACAACTCAAAAATATAGCTGTTGACATAGGAGAAGTCAAACATGGTAAGTGATAAAAGAGGCTAGTACAGTATACCTCTCCATAGTGCCTCTCCTCAGACGGATAGCTGACGTATGGAGAGTAGGACAGCATGTCAGGTCTGTCTATGTTGTAGATGGCCTTGGTCTTTGGAAGGGCTGCCAGGTCCTTGTAGTCCAGCATCTCCTCTCCTAGTTTGGCCTGGCAGTAGAGTGAAAAGAGCCTTCATCATTTATCCATCATGTACTGGTATACATTTATATGTTTTTATTTTTTTAATAATCTTCCTCTGAAAAAGGTGTGCCCCATGGCTCGATTCTGGGTCCTCTTTTTTTCTCTCTGTACATTAATAATGTTTGTGATCATGTATCAAATGCCTCATTTAATTTCTATGCAGATGATAGAGTAATTTATTGTCCATCCCCTTCCCTAGTTCAGACCCTTCAATACCTGCAATCTGCTTTTGATGTGGTCCAATCTCATCTAGCGCAACTGGTTGGTATTGAATGCGGAGAAATCAAACCTTATGATCTTTTCAAATGGTAAAGACTTGACATCCAATTTGCCAAAGATAATTACAGTACAAGGTGATGAAATTGAAAGGGTCACGGCTTATAAATATTTAGGGATCATTATTGATCAGAAGCTGTCATTTAAACCCCATATTGAAAGCCTTGTGACAAAACTGAAACTAAAAATAGGATTCTTTTTTTTTCGGTCAGTGTTGTTGGCTGTATTTGTATTTAATTGTTTATGATAACTGTGTTTATGTGTTGTAACTTGTCTCTTTTTATGCTGCTTTCTTGGCCAGGTCTCTCTTGGAAAAGAGATTTTTTAATCTCAATGAGACTTTTACCTGGTTAAATAAAGGACATATATATATATATATATATATATATATATATATATATAATTATTATTAGAGATCATTTGTATACAGAATACTGCAGAAAAATCTGAAAAAAAAATCTGTGCTGTTGCTGCCCCTGGTGGTGAGTAGAGGTACCAAAGTCTTACATAGATGACTCTGCTGGGAGAGCCCGAGGCGCTGGATGCTGGGACAGAAGTGATGCTTTCAGATGAAGTCCGGGTCACCTACAACACACACACATACACAATCATGTTTAAATATATAGGATGCGCACAGATCAAGGGAGGTGACAGAGCGAGAGGTAAGTTGTATTCACTGTTTAACCATTTAAAGTCGTGCTTTGTTGTGAAGTGTTATGTGGTTTTCAATTCAAATGTACCTCTTTCTTTTCCTTGAAGCAACCACATCAAACTCTCTTCCAATGTTATGGCATTCAACTGAACTATACCCTCATTATTTTTTATCATTGTTGGTACTTAGACAAAATTTATTTCATTCTGTTCATACAGCACAAAGTGGTGCTATTAGTCGAGCCAGACGTGACAGATCAGCACCAATCACAGTTATTGTTAAAACACACAAGTTGAAGACAGAGTGGACCTTCCCCTTGACCAGTGGCGGTTCTAGACCAGTTTTACTGTGGGGGCCAAGCAGGGGCCAGTGTTTAATCAGAGGGGCACATTAAAAAACGCCAAAGATGATATTTAATCATTCAAACCCTTTATTTTTGGTTATTTAAAAAACTAATTTAAGTATATTTGGAAGATACTAATAAAAACATTGAAACAATGAGACTTAACAGCAATAACAACTATTTTTGTACGACAATGACATTTCTCATTTTTGTGCACAATTACTTTTTTTTATTTTGAAAGTGCAGTACAGTGAGAATGATCTTTATATTTAGCTTTTATTGCACAATTAAACTTTTATACAATGTACACATTCTGGGTTCATTTTGTGTACAATGAGATTTTGTTTGAACAAAAAATAGGTAAGAATTGTTCTGTCATTTATCGTTATAAATTGATCATTTTATTATTAATTTGACACAGGGGCCACAGCAGGGGCCAAAGGCTTCTTCACAGGGGCAGTGGCCCCTGGAGGCCCCTGTGTAGAACCACCACTGCCCTTGACAACAAATTAGATATTGGTCGTTTGATTTTTATTATCTGACATGATCATCAGTGTTGGCCTCTGTGTCTGTCAAGTTGTAGTGGAGAGAATGTCACTCCCTTCAAATGATACAGTATACCCAACAGATGAAGCTACACACCACTCATCTGTACTTGCTTATTAAAGCAGCCCTGTACATGCACAGACTGATGATCAGCATGTTACACCATCAGCCACGGACTGGTCAAAGGTGTGGGTGTGGCTACTGCTCAACAGGAAGCATATTGTAGTATGGTGTCAACAGTTATGATCAACCCATGCAGAAGATGGTTGAGGGTTGAGTGGGGTTTGGGTGGGTGCAGGGACGTACAGGAGCACCAACCTGCTGCTCAGGGACGTCATTGAGCTGTATCCGGACCTGCTTCTGGGAAGGAGACGGGTTATGATGAGGAATGAGCATGGGAGGTAGAGGAAGGGCAGATACTTGATGTGAGGCTGCACCACTGCTGATGCAACGCTAAAACAATGTCTGAACTGTTGATAAAAACCCCTCTTCCTCTTCACTGTGATTGGTCTTTGTTGGTACTGATAGGACTCAACAGGAATTAGTTCTTAAACCAGGAAGTCAGTTAGCATTTT
This sequence comes from Centropristis striata, assembly GCF_030273125.1. Taxonomy (NCBI): domain Eukaryota; kingdom Metazoa; phylum Chordata; class Actinopteri; order Perciformes; family Serranidae; genus Centropristis; species Centropristis striata. Next base: position 30,157,359 of record NC_081533.1, read on the forward strand.
AGCGCTCTGGGGTCTATCCTCTCAAACTCAATGAGGATTTTAAATGGGTTGGTGGTTAGATTCTTGAAATAAGGTCTGTGTCGACATAAAACCCATTAGTAAATACCCTTACTTGTGAATTTTTAGGTTTTTTACGTGTCATTAAAAAGGCGGTAGCTAACAAGTGGCTAAATGAGACTACGTGGTTGGCTATAGGCATATAGTTGTGTTTTTCTGTTATTCTTATCTTTGAAGATTAGCTTAATAAACAATTTATAATGCTCCGGTTTCTGCTAGCTTGTCAAAACCGCTAGTTAGCTTGTCGGAGATGGTCTGAAGCTAACAGTAGTGACGTTGACCGTAGTGTAGTTCACTTTAGCATAACGTTGGATCTTTACTTCTGTCGACTCATTAATGCTTCAAACACATTAAAGTGGGGTTTATTTGTGAAGATTATCCTGCTGAATAAAATGTGTCAGCATCAAAAACGTTTTTCACAGAGCTTATTTGCTGCCATAATCCAAAATCCTTCATTCAATCATTGTGATTGGTCTTTGTTGGTACTGATAGGACTCCACAGGAATTACTTCTTAAACCAGGAAGTCAGTTAGCATTTTAGAGCCCTGGGGTCTATGTTGGTCTGTGTTGTTGTTCGACATAAAACCCATTAGTAAATACCCTTACTTGTGAATTTTTAGGTTTTTTATGTGTCATTAAAACGGCGGTAGCTAACAAGTGGCTAAATGAGACTATGTGGTTGGCTATATGCATATAGTTCTGTTTTTCTGTTATTCTTATCTTTGAAGATTAGCTTAATAAACAATTTATAATGCTCCGGTTTCGCTAGCTTGTCAAAACCGCTAGTTAGCTTGTCGAAGATGGTCTGAAGCTAACAGTAGTGACGTTGACCGTAGTGTAGTTCACTTTAGCATAACGGTGGATCTTTACTTCTGTCGACTCATTAATGCTTCAAACATATTAAAGTGGGGTTTATTTGTGAAGATTATCCTGCTGAACAAAATGTGTCAGCATCAAAAACGTTTTTCACAGAGCTTATTTGCTGCCATAATCCAAAATCCTTCATTCAATCATTGTGATTGGTCTTTGTTGGTACTGATAGGACTCCACAGGAATTACTTCTTAAACCAGGAAGTCAGTTAGCATTTTAGCGCCCTGGGGTCTATCCTCTCAAACTCAATGAGGATTTTAAATGGGTTGGTGGTTAGATTCTTGAAATAAGGTCTGTGTTGTTGTTCGACATAAAACCCATTAGTAAATACCCTCACTTGTGAATTTTTAGGTTTTTATGTGTCCTTAAAAAGGTGCTAGCTAACAAGTGGCTAAATGAGACTACGTGGTTGGCTATAGGCATATAGTTGTGTTTTTCTGTTTTCTGTTATTCTTGTCTTTGAAGATTAGCATAATAAACAATTTTTAAGGCTCCAGTTTCGCTAGCTTGTCAAAGCTGCTGGTTAGCTTGTCAGAGACGGTCTGAAGCTAATGCTAGTGACGTTGAATTTGACCGTTGTGTAGTTCACTTGGGCATAACGTTGGATTTTTACTCATTAATGCTTCAGACATATTAAAGTGGTGTTTTTTTGTGAAGATTATCCTGCTGAACAAAACGTGTCAGCATCAAAAACGTTTTTCACAGAGTTTATTTTCTGCCAAAATCCAAAATCCAATGCAAAAATACCAGAGATGAAACTCAATATACCCCATGGAGATGCTAACTTCTGGGTTTGCTGACAAAAATACTTTTATTTGCTAAATGTTTTCAGCTGCTTGCAATACTGGTCCAATACTATGATTATGTTGTAGAGAATCGAGAGGACCAGCACACGGTTGGGTCTGGATTGGTCATAGTGTCTCAATAAGAGGTGAAAAAAAAAGTTGCAACTGCAACTGCCACAAATGCAACAAAAAAAAACAGCATACTCGATAGCACATAGTATTTTGATAAGTAGACAGTTGTGACTCAGCTGTTTTCCACCCACCTTACTCTTCTCCTCCTGCTTTGCTGCTTGTCTGCATGGAGGATGCCAGATAGAAGATCCTGAAGACACAAAGACAAAGACTGTCTCACATTGTAATTGTTTCTGCAGTATTGCAATGTGCCTCAGTGAGCACCGACTGGACTGCCACCACCTGAGGACATGATGGTGATTTGCAAATGCAATTTCCCTGGCACACATTCAATATAAGATTATTCATAGACATACTCAGCTAGGTAAGAAGAGAGGATTTTTAAAGAGAAAAATAAGAAAACATTCATGCATGATTGAGTTTATATAGCTGGTAAATGAGAGGAAATAGAGGCTAAATACTGATTTGTTAGGTTAAGGCTACACTGAAAAAAGAAAATAGTTGAACCAACTTAATTGAATTGTTTCATCTGGTAACACCTAAATGAATTAAGTTCTTTCAAATTAATTTAATAAGTTAGATTAACACAATTGATTTTAAATTAATTTGAAAGAACTTAATTCATTTAGGTGTTACCAAATGAAACAATTCAATTAAGTTGGTTCTTTTTTCTGTGTAACAGGAATAAAAGAGGAGAAGGGGAACAGAGACAACAAGAAGCTAAAGAAGAGCTGGAGATATAGTGGTTTCTCTAACAGAAGACAGTCATATGTTTTGGAATCATTTGTGGCCATGCAGACACGGTCCCTACAGGGGTGTTTGGAGCAGTGCTAAATAGTGAAGTGACAACGAAGCTTCGTGAACTATTTGCTTTATTTTTTGTCCCCACTAGATGGCGGTCTTGGCTTAAAAAAAGGCTCTAGCAATGGTAATTGAGTGTGTTTTCAGCCCTTTGTTGAACAAACAGCGCCATCTAGTGGGCTCAGAAAATAAAGAAAATGGTTCACGAAGCTTCGTTGTCACTTCACTAGTGTTAAACACTTAAGATAGATAATAGACCAGAAGGTTTTTATCTTCAGTCCTGCAAACTGCTTTTACCTTGGAGGTACATTTCTTCTCCCTCTGCAAACATCTGCTCACAGCGGGCACAGCGGGCACATGAGGGGTGGTAATGCTTCTCTCCAGCCTGTTGGCCATTAAACAAGAACACGTTATCACCATGTAGCACACATTGCTGGTTTTGGTGTCTTTAGGGGAACTGCTAAAAGGGTACTGGAACAATTAAGGATTGCACTTTGATGAACATGGGGGACTTATAAAAGACAGGAAGAAAAGGGTCAGAATTGAAACAGAAGAGATAATCTGACTTTTGAGTCCAACTCATCTCTTCATTAGGCTTTCCCTGCCAGGTAAATAGTGAAGTGACAACGAAGCTTCATAAACCATTTGCTTTATTTTTTGACCCCACTAGATGGCGGTCTTGGCTTAAAAAAAGGCTCTAGCAATGGTAATTGAGTGTGTTTTCAGCCCTTTGTAGAATAAAGTGCGCCATCTAGTGGGCTCAGAAAATAAAGGAAATGGTTCATGAAGCTTCGTTGTCACTTCACTACAGGTAAATACCCACATTTTTCAAACTCCCCCTTCCTCAGCTTATTTGGTAAATGTATAGGCACCAAGTCCAAAATCAGGGGCTCTCTCACTATTATGACATGATCTGTGGATACCTTATCATACTTGACAAAGCTCCACCAGAGACACAAAACAGTAGTATATTATACAAAGCCATTTCCACGAGGAAAAGAAATAAACTGAATAGGAATTACAAAAATCTTTCAACATTTGTAATGCTGATAATATTGACCCAGGTCAGATTTTTGACTTTTTATCTGATAATGAAGACATATTAATGCATCATTTTGACTTATAGAGGCAAAAAACATTTTACAAAGCATTTTATCATTGCACAAGCAGGGTTGGGGGTAACACAACAAACACTGCCTAATAGTGTTGTGTATTCAAAATAAAAGCAGTGTTCTGAATACAGTAGCTATGTTTTTTTGTTGCATTTGCTTTAAAATTAGCCTTAAACAGATAATAAAGAAAAGAAAAATTAGAATAGTTTGAGTATGCAGTGCACCTGTCACATGATAATGGTAGAAGAGAGCAGCAAGTGATTTTGAAATATTACGTAATATTAAGAATTGTTACTTAATTTGAGTAATATAATGGAATATGTGACAAATAGCATTTTAGGGATGGATGGATGGATAGATAGATAGATAGATAGATAGATAGATAGATAGATAGATAGATAGATAGATAGATAGATAGATAGATAGATAGATAGATAGATAGATAGATAGATAGATAGATAGATAGATAGATAGATAGATAGATAGATAGATAGATAGATAGATAGATAGATGGATGGATGGATGGATGGATGGATGGATGGATGGATAGATATCTAAAGGGATATCTTATCTTAATATATTGTGTATTCCCTAAAATTAAACAGGCAGATGAAACTATTTCGTGCTGCGTATATGTTTAAAAATAACAATATAAAAAGTTGATCCCAAAGAAAAACACCTGCCAGAAAATATATTCCTTTGCAGATCACTTGCATCACTTTATTAAAGTGCCACCAGCTACAAATAACAACAAAGAAAAGGTTGTGTTTAGTTATTTACCCACAAGGTGGAGCACTTGTGTTGGGTAAAGAGTGCTGCAGTCCCATTTAGAGCAGAGACAGGTGCCAGACTGACAACAAGCCTTTTTCTTTTAAACACTTACATACTTGTGACTGGTCAATCCTTATCAATTGCAATGGGAATTTTTCCTTTAACACTCAAACTAAAACTGTCCAAAGCTTCCTACATAATTCCCAATTAAGCCAAACAGCGAGGAGGCAGTGGACTATATATCATGGCCCCCATGCTCTGAGTTGATATTCCATGGCTTGACATTTAGAAGCTTACACTGGAGATATGTTATCCAGAGCTTGAGTAACAACCACAAGACAGTGTGAGGGGAGGGGTTGTCATGGTGAGGGTATAATTTATTGTGTTAATTGTTTCAGTGGTCCTACTGCTAGAAGCTAAAGTTACTGTATGCATGTCAGGCTTGGCCAGGTTTTCCATGGATCCTTATCAGCTTGGATCAAGCAATTTGGACCTATGAAGATCTCTACAACTGGTAGCAACCATTGGAACCATGAAGTGCTTTATTCACCCCATAGTAGCAGTTGCAGGTATTGTTTTTCTTGACAAGATTTTTTAAATCTGCTGCAGGTTTCTAACAAGTCCTCCAGTCTGCTAATTTTCTCTATACTAGTGCGTTATTCTGTTTATGTTGTGTTGTGGCAACGAATGTCATAATTGGGATTAGTTGAATTATCTCACTCTCTTGGCAGATTTTCTTGTTTAAAACACACAAAGAACGCGTGATTTATGGACTCAGTAATAAACTAAATAACTCAAGATGGAAATTTTTGTGATTCTTGATCCTTTCTTGCAAAAACAGTCATCTAATGCGTGCTGATCTCTGCTTCCCAAATGCATCCCATCCTGCCGCAACGGAGTCCAAATTATGCACGATTCCAGAAAACAGGACGTCAACACCCCGTTCCTTGGATCACATCCTGCTAACCCCTGAGTGCAAACTTTTTGCCAACTTTTTTCTTTCAGATGCTGAAGTCCGGAGTTTAAAGCTACAGCTAGGATACTTGAATCTTTAAAACTAGACGATCTAAGGAATCCACTGGTACCAAGTCATGAAATTAAATCTTGTCAGAAGAAGGAGGGAAATAATGCTTAAAAGTTACTGTATGCTACATTTTAGCAAGGACATTTTTTAAAAAATTGGCCATTGTCAAAGGGGTCCATTGACCTCTGACCTCAAGATATCTAAATCAAGGTATCAAGTAGTCTCCTCTCCTCTGCAGACATGCAAACCTCATGATAATCCCCAAAGGTTTGGGGCACAAATCAAATGTGTTTAATTTGCCTACTGTCATCAAATAATTGTGCATACACTGCAAAAAAGCCAACTTGTATTTTTTGGCCTAAAACAGTGATTTAAGTTGGTAAAACTTGGAAATATAAATTACTGACATTTAGGGCAATAATGTAAGTTAGCACAACAAAGGAAGCTAGTTGTCTGCTCAAAAACAAGTTTGTGAGTTGTTGTTACTGATATCTTTAAGTTGGGGTTCACAACAAGGGACAATAGTTCTGCTAACTCTTATTTCTTTGTTGTGAAATTTGGTCATTAGCGAAAGCTAGCGGCTAACTGATGCTAGCGACTAACTGATGCTAGCGGCGCTGCTTGTTACAGCTACAAGAGTAGCCATTAGAGTATCAATGCTAACTCAAAATTGTGGTCACAACATTAGCTGACATTTCATAGCGGCGTTACAATCGTGCCAGAGAAATTCAGAGTTGAGCAAACTCAAAAACAAAACTTAAAATATTTAGTTTAATTGTCCAACTTAAAATTTTATCGAAGTTTGTTGCCTTGAAATTTTGAGTTCACCCAACTTTTCTTTTTTTGCAGTGTACTGGGGTTCCTAAACAGTCTTGATATTGCATCAAGTGAAAGCTAAGAGTAGTCATGTTGTCGTGTTGAGTTTTTTTATTTTCCTTAACTTGAGCTCAGTGTATAAAATGAGCTGCTGTGACCTCTAGGATAATCACAACCTAATGAAACTTTACAACCACAAACTAGAGACCTAGAGACAATAAGGTTTCTCAGGAGTTTACAGAACAAAAAAGAAAAAAATGGATGCAACTTAGACATAATTTAGCTCCATATATTAATATCATAATTTTCATAACTGACACAGAGTTCTGAGCTGAACATTAATCTTCAGCTTCCCAGCTTTCAGCTTTGCAAATTATTTGGTTCTTACAAAGGTAAAAAAAAAAAAAACAACAACTTAGATTTAGAAGTCTTAGATAATTTATCTTGTTTTAAGAGTTAATTTCTTATTTTAAGTGTTCAACTTTACGCTATAATCTTATTTCTAGATTTAACAATCTTAATTCAAGAAATCTTGTCAAGTGAAATCATCTTGCTGCATGGACAGATAATTTCACTTGTTTTGAGTACCTTTTCCCTAAGATTTAGTGTTGTTATCTTGTTTGAGACAGCCCTTTTTATGCAGTGAGATAGTGGCATCTACTTTTGACCTGCTATCTTCCCCTAAAAATCCCCTGCCCCCCCAACCTCACTTCTCTTTAAAAGAGAGCATATCTAAACCAAATGGGCAGCAGATGGAGAAAGGAAGCAACTAGAGACACGTAGAACTGTCGAATGAGCAGAGAGACTCCAGGTCCACACATTAATGGGATAAAAACAGAGGTCAGCTTCTCGAAAACTGGCTGGATGTCGTGGAAGCCATGCCAAAAGCTCATATTTGGACAGAAGGGAAGCGGATAAGATAGACAGAGACCCACAGAAAGGAGGAAGTTGACTTAGAAACATTGAGGTCCAGAGATAAAAGGACAGAACTGGATTGAAATTCAAGCATGGAAAGTATGAGAGGGCCGGAAAAGAGATAGCACTGCAATTAAATCCTTCCTTTGTCAGAATCCAAGGCTCTATGAGGGGGGAATGATCATATTCAATGCCCTGTGGGACTGATAAGAGGAAGAAAGAAGAAGAGGAAAGGTTTGTAGGTGGGGCGAACTTGCTCATCATTGGATGTTTTACTTAGGAATAGCAGCCCTGGCTGACACTCCTGCAGAGTTAAGGATTTTTACTACATCTGAGGTAAAGAGCCCTAAAAGAAAATGACAGCCAGGTGGCTAAAGGGCAGGTAAGGTAACAATAAGCTAGCTGCCACACACTGCAAAAGAGGCAACTTGTATTTTTTGGCCTAAAACAGTGATTTAAGTTGGTAAAACTTGGAAATATAAATTATTGACATTTAGGGCAATAATGTAAGTTAGCACAACAAAGGAAGCCAGTTGTCTGCTCAAAAACAAGTTGGTGAGTTGTTGTTACTTATATCTTTAAGTTGGGGTTCACAACAAGGGACAATAGTTCTGATAACTCTTATTTCTTTGTTGTGAAATGCAGGAAAGCGGTGAAATTCATTAGCGAAAGCGGCTAACTGATGCTAGCGGCTAACTGATGCTAGCGGCGCTGCTTGTTACAGCTACATGAGTAGCCATTAGCGTATCAATGCTAACTCAAAATTGACATTTCATAGCGGCATTACAATCGTGCCAATTCAGCACATTGCAGAAGTAAGGATTAAAAGTTATTACAATGTAAAATGTAAAATTATAAGTTAGTTCAACTTACAGTTGAGTTGAAATCTGAATTCAGAGTGGAGCAGACTCAAAAACAAAACTTAAAATATTTAGTTTAATCGTCCAACTTAAAATTTTATCGAAGTTTGTTGCCTTGAAATTTTGAGTTCGCCCAACTTTTCTTTTTTTGCAGTGCACCTTTTATACATTCATCAGATAAATACATACTTAGGTAAGCTTTCACAAAATGATAATCTGTAATGTGGTGCCCATACAGACAGAAACAGTGAGACGAGAGAGGTGATCCATTAAGAAGATTGGAATGAGTCGGCCTGGCTACAGCACAAACACAGTGGAAATCAGTGATGCTTTACAATGACTAGGTCAGTCTGTTATAAAGTCAAGTGATCTGCATTAAGCAGATTCCTGTTATAAATAAATAAACTTTGATATGATTCACTGGAATAAGATGGAAAAAGCCAATTTATAGGCATATATAGGTGCATCTCAATGAATTGGAATATCATAGAAAGTTTATTTATGTCACTAATTTAATTTTAAAAAGTGGAAATAACTCATTATATAGATCTATTGCACATAGAATGAAACATTTTATGTCTTAATTTATTTAATTACTTTTAATTGTAATGATCATGGCTTACATTTAATAAAGACGTAACATTCAGTGTCTCAAAAAAATTGAATATTACAAACGAATTTAAAAAGAATGTTTAATATGGAAATGTTGGCCTCTGAAAAGTATGTCCATCGATATGACTCAATACTTTGTTGGGGCTATTTGACTTGAACTGCTAATGGAGATGGACTTTTCCATCATATTCTAATTTATTGAGATGCACCTGTATGTATGTATGTATGTATGTATATATATATATATATATATATATATATATATATATATATATATATATATACTACCGGTCAAAAGTTTTAAAACACCCCAATTTTTCCAGTTTTTTATTGAAATTCAAGCAGTTCAAGTCAAATGAACAGCTTGAAAGGGTACAAAGGTAAGTGGTGAACTGCCAGAGGTAAATAAAAAAGGTAAGCTTAACCAAAACTGAAAAATAATGTACATTTCAGAATTATACAAGTAGGCCTTTTTCAGGGAACAAGAAATGGGTTAACAACTTAACTCTATGGAGTCTTGGGCTATTTTGTCCATTTTTTAATTCTTTTCATGTCTTTGTAAGTCATTTTGTGTCTTTTTTTGGTCATTTTGTGTCTTTTTTTAGTCATTTTGTGTCTTTTTTGTGATTTTGAATATTTTTTTTTACTTTCAAAACACTATCATGCTCAATAAAGAATTTTAAATGTTGCAAATGTGCATTAATTTCAGAGTACACTGAGACATTAAACTGCATAATTCTCAATTAAATTATGGAAAAGTTGGTGTGTTCTAAAACTTTTGACCAGTAGTGTATATACATATATATACATACATATATCAGATAAATTCAACTTGTGTTTTTAGGTCAATATAACTGTTCTTCTGCTCAAAAGACATTTTTGAGTTGTTCACATTTCTAGGCATAATCGTGCTGATTCCATATGAGCTGCAGGACTTAACTTAACTTACTGAGTAAAAAAAAATGTTTTAAAGAGCAAAAAACGCCCTGATACATCCTGGGGTTGAGAGGGTTGGCACTCATTGCCAGATAAACTCCAAACACCTCTTACTGCTGCTTCAGTGCAGATAAAAGAGACATCACAGCTCCCATTCGCACTACTTGACTGACAGGTGATTTCTGGGAAGAGCAAAAGATAAACTGCACAGCGATGAGCCGCCTAGCAACAAACAATAAACAAAGTTTCAATTCAACCTCCTCCACCGCTGCCAGCTCCAGTTATCGACTCCATACGTCCACTCAGACATTTGATCTAAAGCAAATGTCATGACATTTTAATACTCAGTCTCTCTGTTACTGCTTCACAACAGCACAGGAAATGGCTTCTACACTAACACAGTCAGGCATTTAAGAATAACAAAAGATACCGGGGCCTGTTTTTATTAACAGTGTCAGAATCCCTCAGAGGAATTACACTATAGAAAGCTTGACTTCATTGTTTTTATTAGTCTGCATGTAGAATAAACTTTAATATCCTACTATACTAACTCGAAACTTGACTTTAAATTTTTTTCAGTAAAGATGTACACTGTAAAAAAAAAAATCTGTTTAATTCACGGTAAAATACCGGCAGCTGTGGTTGCCAGAACATCACCGTAAAAAATCCAGTGAGCGTATGTAAATGTAAATATCAGCAAAAACTGTAATTTATACTGAATAATCCCATTACTTTTAGGATAATTGTTTCATCGTGGTATTTCTCCGTTAACTTTGCATGAAAATTTTATATTTTTACAGCAAAACTGTGTGTTTTCTACAGTTTATGGCAGTAGAATTTAAAGTTTTATACTATTCTTTGATTTACAGTAATGTAAAGTATCACTACGGTGATGTACAATGTTTAATTTTACAACCTATTTCTGATGCAATTTGACAGTGTTTTACTGTAATTTCGACAAACATTTTTTACACACTGTAAAAAAAATACTTTTGTTTTTACGGTAAAAAAACGGCAGCTGTGGTTGCCAGAACTTTACCGTAATAAATACGGTGCAACTTTTTGTAACATTACGGTAAAATTATATTAGCACTGTTGATTTCCCGTTTAAGATTGCCATTTTATTCCATATTTTACTGTATAAATAAAAAGTTTTTCCATCAAAAGAAACTTTGTTCTGCCATATAACTGACAAGAAAATACTATATAAATGCTACATGAATTAAAGATTTTACCATTAAATATTACAGTTTATTTTTGTTGGAGATATGGTGTTAAGTACATTTAACAGAGAGAAAAAATATTTTTACAAAAAATGAATGCAAAAATGATGGCTTGTATATATATATTACATCATATTTTTTGCCAGTGTATTTTACAGTAGAGTAAAGTATTTAAAAAATAAATAAAAATGTAAAAAATTCTGTTTCGGCTGATTTATACATTTACAGTGTTTCATTGTTACTGAAACTGAATGAAACCATTTATCATTTTATGGTCTTTTACTGTCATGGTTTAGCAGTTTTTCACCGTAAAATCTACAGATATTTTTTGCAGTGCAGTGTAATGAAAGAACAGCAGATAAGAGACAGTATAAGACTCAGTATACACATGCATGTACACACACACACACACACACTTAATACCATAGGGACAGGTCCTTTTAGTCCTGCTTCAGCTGCAGACGCTGCAGGGACAAATAATGAAGTGTCCACATGACGGCTTTAACACCACTGGAGGAAAGGGAAGTGTATGATGTCACATACACACAATAATATACACACTGAGAGAAACACAGCAATATGCTCTCATCTCATTCTTATGTTTCTGTTGCTCTCCACACACTGGAATCTGATAGGTGTTTATGAAAGGAGAGACACAGCATGTGATGAAAAAAGGAGAGAAAGTGAAAGAGAGGGATTGTTTCTTGGGCTGCTCTAAAAGCTTTCTTCTTCTCCTCCTTCCCTCCCTCCGCCCGAGAGTATCCCATGTCTCATCCCTTCATCACTGCTGAACAACAAACTGCTTCACTAAGGCCACATTCCCCTGCACCCACTTCTACCTGACTGAATCAACTCTCTCTCATCCAATCCCAGTGTCTTGTTCACTGCAAAAAAGCCGACTCATATTTTTTGGCCTAAAACAGTGATTTAAGTTGGTAAAACTTGGAAATATGAATTACTGACATTTAGGGCAATAATGTAAGTTAGCACAACAAAGGAAGCCAGTTGTCTGCTCAAAAACAAGTTTGTGAGTTGTTGTTACTTATATCTTTAAGTTGGGGTTCAAACAAGGGACAATAGTTCTGCTAACTCTTATTTCTTTGTTGTGAAATTTGGTCATTAGCGAAAGCTAGCGGCTAACTGATGCTAGCGGCTAACTGATGCTAGCGGCTAACTGATGCTAGCGGCTAACTGATGCTAGCAGCTAACTGATGCTAGCGGCGCTGCTTGTTACAGCTACAAGAGTAGCCATTAGCGTATCAATGCTAACTCAAAATTGTGGTCACAACATTAGCTGACATTCATAGCGGCGTTCCAATCGTACCAGAGAAATTCAGAGTTGGGCAAACTCAAAAACAAAACTTAAAATATTTAGTTTAATTGTCCAACTTAAAATTTTATCGAAGTTTGTTGCCTTGAAATTTTGAGTTCACCCAACTTTGACCTAATGACCCAACGTCCTGGCTAGGTTTAAATTAATTGACTTCAATCACTCATCAATCACCCATAATTTTTATGTGATTTCATCCCAAATTATGTGTTTGCCAAAACTGGTGGCTGGAGTTTCTTTTATGGTGCAATTATATGAAAATACCCTTTATCAAATCATTGAACTTTCAACTTTCAAGCAAATGGTTTCATCTTAATCTATCTTGTTTAAACATGACTTTTCAATTTGAAATGATAAGGACATTCTCTACAAAAATATATCTTTATTTCTTTGAAAAGTGCTTTAAAAGTAATTACCCTTTTCCGTAAAATATTTGACTGAAATTCCACATAAAATGCCCCATAAAGTTGATACTGTCTAAAATGTAGATAAAACAAGTAGGGCAATTTGTAATAATTCTTTGAGACATATATTCAGTTACAAAGACAATATATTTTACCTCTTAAAACCCACCTGCCCACCAGCAGGTAAGGTTTATCATTTTCACAAAAAAACATGGAAAGACAGGGTCCAGATGGAAAAATATCCAAACTTTTCCCTAACTCACTGTAAAAGTGTGTTGTAACTAGTGAAGTGACAACGAAGCTTCGTGAACCATTTCCTTTATTAGATGAAGAGATCCACTAGATGGAGCTCTTTGCTCAACAAAGGGCTGAAAACAAACTCAATTAGGGTTGCTAGAACTTTTTTTTCAAGCCAAGTAATTAGGGTCAGAGCGTCAACTACGTCTTACTTAAGCATTCTACCAAAAATTCCAACAGGGGGCGCTGACTGTGGTTGCAGAAGCATTTTGGTCCATCTATATCAATACAAAATGAGAAAACTTCTCACTTGATTTATTACCTCAGAAAAAAAATTATCATGACAACACTATAGTTTCAATCGCTAGTTAAAAATATTCTTCAGGACAATTTGATGTTAATAGTGGAAATAATGGTCAAATTTATAAGAAACTAGAAGATAAAGAAACGTATGATTTGGGGCGGGGCTACCTTTGATTGACAGGTGGCTAACAAGTCGTGCCATCATCAGAAGAGAAGCAGAAGAATGCGTATCCAAGGCACGAAAACACGGACAAAGACAAATAACTTATAACTTATTTGTCGTTGTTCGTGTTTTCGTCTGGTTTCGTCTCTTAACTTTGACTCTTTCACACTGTATTTTCACTTAATGAACATTTTGTTCATTCATCCTTTTCTCCATTTCAGTAGCCAGCTAGGCTCACTGACCGGCTATCCTCAGTATTTAAGACACACAGGTGACTATAAGAAAAAAATGCTAAAAAAATATATTTCCAAACAAAAAAAAAATCAAAACAAATGAGTGAAAAGTGGAACAATCTCACCCAAATGTCAGATTTTTGGCCACTGAGTGATTCCCTGCATGGCTTATAACAAGGAATATTTACATTAAGGCTCTGTCTTTCCCTTATCTTAAAGATATGGTTTGAAAAGGCCCATAAAACTGAATCAGGTCATACACACACACACACACACACGCAGATGACACACTACTATCACACTACATATTTAATAACGCAGTTTAAAAAATGTATTGGATGCTAACAATATTTTCTAAATGATGTGAGCTGAGTGTGTAATCTGTCCTGTCGCGGTCAATATTTCTAGAACAGGAAGCTGTGCCGCTTTTTTTAGATACACAAAGACGGCCTGAGAGGGACTGAAAATGAACAGATGACCTGCCTGAGGGGGAAGACAGAGAACAAGTAAAGGTGAAATGCATGTGTGCTGCAGAGAGAGAGAGAGAGAGAGAGAGAGAGAGAGAGAGAGAGAGAGAGAGAGAGAGAGAGATTGGCTGGGTATTCCCTGTGGCCTAACACACTACAGGCCACAGAGGGACAAATGCACTCAGTATCTGAGTAGAGTTCACCCTGTCAGTCAGAAACAGCATTTCTCTGAGTATGAAAAGGAACAATGCACCAGGCTGCTGTGGGAGGCTATGTCAATGCTAAAAAAAACTCTAAAGTTAGACATTAAAAAGTACTTGTCCCAGATCTGTGTATATACAGCAATAGCAGCTATTATACAGTCATTTCTCATTGACTGCATTAGCAATGCATGGGACCTGATGAAATTTTTATGATTGCTTTGGGGAAATGGGGTCAATGCTGGAATCTGAAATATGAGAATGAAAAGTATAATGAATGTAAAATACATCATGCAAAACAACGTAGAATAGAGATAGAAACATATACTGAATCATCATCATTAAAGGGTCACACCAATGATTTCATCCCATAAAGTTAGAGAGGATAAAGATTGCTCATTTATTTCTCTTTACGTACCTCAACTGTTTAGAGAGATTGTTTTAGAAGTGTTAGAGGAACAGAGTAGAAATTGAACCATATACTAATGTGCTTAAAAGCGACCACCAACTGTAATCTTACCTCAAGGACTTTTCCAGTGATGTACTTCTTGCAGCTCTCACACTGGATGCCAAACATGGCGTGGTAATCCATCTCACAGAAGGGGATTCCATCCCTAAAAAACAACACAGGACAAGTCAGCAAATCAGCAGCAATCCCAACTATAAAGACAAAGTTATATTTTGATCGTAAACATTTTACATCTGAAATAGATAATAAAGATGATCTAATTCCAGCAGCATAGCATTGCTGTATAGGTTACAAACAAAATGAAACTGTGACATAAAACAACATTATATTCTATTGTATTTATTCCATTTGCTTTATTTTAACAACATAAACACACTGGACCAATCATCCACTACCTGTTTATATTTGTATATATGTATGTAAAGCAGATTCTGGTTCTAAATGTTGTACAGGAAGCAGCTGTGCAACCAAAACAATGCTTTTAAATGCAAAAAATGTATTTGCTAAATGCAAGCATAAAAGAAAAAATAGGACAGTAGAAATAAAGAAAAAACTCTTTTTCTCAAATTAATTGTCAGAATCTTTCCCAAACCTTAAATCTAACAAGAAACTGTAAACAGGAAACAAACCCTAGTGCCAGAGAACATAAATTGCAATATCATATAACATTTTTTCATGAAAAAAGACTTTTGCACAGTACTGTATATAATATACTCATAGGGAACCATAGGACTGAATTCTCTGACCAGGAAGTTAGTTAGCATGTTAGCGCCGATCCTCTCAAAGTCAATGAGGAATTTGAATGGGTTGGTGGTTAGATGCCTGAAATAAGGTCTGTGGCTAACACAAGCTTAAGAATGTACTTACATTCATTACGTTAACATTTTGTTGTAATATAAAATATGTTAGTAAATCCCCCACTTTATGTGTCTTTAAAAAGGCGGTTGCTAACAAGTGGCTAAATGAAACTACAGTGGTTTTCTGGGACATTAAACGTCATAACTGATGGCAACTCTCTCACTAGTCCTCCTCACAGCCTCTAGTTGTCTTTTTCAGTGCTCTCGCAGATTCTCATAGATTGTAGATTATGTTAATAAACAATTTATTAGTCTACGGATTTGCTAGCTTGTTATAACAGCGGGTTAGCGTGTCGGAGAGCGTCTGAAGCTAATGGTAGTGACGTTCAAGTGTTGTTCGCTATAGCATAATATAGCTTTTTACTTCTTTTGGCTGCATTAACGCTTCAAACATATTAAAGTGGTGTTCATTTGTGAAGATTATCCTGCTGAACAAAACTTGTGTTTGCCACAGAGCTGATCTTTAGTGAAGTGACAAAAAAGCTTCATGAACTATTTGCTTCATTTTTTGACCCCACTAGATAGCGGTCTTGGCCTTAAACAAAGGCTCTAGCAATGGTAATTGAGTGTGTTTTCAGCCCTTTGTTCAACAAATAGCGCCATCTAGTGGGCTCAGAAAATAAAGAAAATGGTTCATGAGGCTTCGTTTTCACTTCACTACTGATTTTCTGCCATGATCCAATATCCAATGCAAAAATCCCACAGGCTAATTCTCAATAGACCCCATGGAGATGCTGTTTCCGGGTTAGCCTACACAGATACGTCATTTTGTTTGCTCTCCATATATTTATTTAATGAAGTAGTGTAGTTAGAGTGCTGTATATAAAAACCATACCAACTTACTTGCTGATGTACTCGGCATTGAGCACCTTGTTGCAGACTTTACATTTGAAGCAGCCCAGGTGCCAGTGCTTGTCCAGCGCTACAAGAGACTGCTCATTCTTAAACTCCTTCCCACAACCGCAGCAGTCTGCAGAGAGATGACAGGATATTACTTGAGATTCAATGAGAAATGATATTAAATTGAATTTCTCTGCGTGGAAGAGTTCCTCTGCAGTACTTTGGTTTTATGCAGAAAAGAGGACAGAACAGACACTGGGGACTTTGATGTCCTGAGGATGGATTAACTTAACACAATTTAAGAGATGTAATAGAAAGTGATGAAAAAGAGCAGTGTGACAGATCAGGGTCTTCCTTTGGTATGATTTTTGCTTCAGACAGACAGTCAGAGAGACAGAGACACAAACAAGGTACTGACTGTGGACGGCTTGTATGGGTGCAGGGCTGTTGGCAGGAAGAGGCTGGGTACATTTTTGGCAGATACACTCCTTCCCATTAAATGTCACTCTGTCGCCGGCAGGGAACGGCTGTCTGCAAACAGAAAACAGCAGAACATCAAAAGAGGGCTTTGACATATTCCAACAAAGTCATTCTAATCAACATTTAGACCATCCTCAACCGTGGTTGAGTTGTGTTGTAGGTGGCTCAGCAGCTTTACAAGGCAGGTTGAGCAGATATGTCTCGCCTTAAAAGAAAAGCAGGACACTATATATTTCAACACAGATATTGACTCAAGTGACAAATTTTACCAGGTGAAAGGTCTGTTTTCTCAGAACTTAACCAAAGTACTTTTGTGTTTTCTTAATTGATTAATTTAGTATGTGCTTTACAAATTTCAAAGCAGATTGCAAATCGCACAAATCTTCTCTCGCACAGTATCATTTTCATAAAATAGGATATTTGTAAGGTGTGGAACATCCAAATCAAGCCTCTTACTATAAATGCTAAAAAGATGTGGTGGCAGAACTGAACTGTGCGGTACACACCAAAATTTAAGTAGCCTGCTGGCTAACGCCAGACTATATCACAAATGAGATTAGTCTGGAGACCAGCTATTCATTTTTCTGTAGAGGAGGCGTGATTTACGATCATCCAGAGCCGTTTATTGGGTGCTATGAATGTTTATCATAAGCGTCTGTAAGTAGCTCTTAGTCAATCGTATCAGTTATACCAGATGACGTATGTAGAGCGACACAAATTCGAGACGACCACAACGACCGAGGTCTTGCTAAACCCCATTAGCTTAGCCACTAACGGGGCTAGTTGGTAGATTAGGCTTTTACCAAATCCTGTTGGAAGCAGGGATAGAACATCCTTTTTGGTGGTGATAAAGGAGTGTAAAGCCAAAGGTTGTTCCTCTTTTAAAATAAACTTTCGCTCTAAACTATCTACAACACTGTCTACTGCCATGTTGGATCCGTAAGCAAACTACAAGTTTCCGTCCGTCAAAGAGTATGCGTCATCGTCTTGCCGTCCCTCCCCGTTCTGTGATTGGATACCAAAAGAAGAATCGGCCATGGACACCATGCCACCTTGCAGCTCGAAACTAAATCAAACGCGCAAGGCAGCATGGGTATACCCAGGCTAAAATTAAAGTGCTTCAACCTGCACATAAAGAAAATGATTTTCCATTTTGGTGTGGAGGAACTTTACTGTACTACTCTGCACACAACCCTGAACTCAACCCCATCCAACACCTTTGGGATGAACTGAAGCCAGGCCTTATTATCAGATTTGGACCTTAATCATCTCTACAGATCAAGCTATATAAATGCAAATTAATTCTTGATTTTATTCTAATTCATCAGTCAGAACCCTTTTAGAGACAAATGCCATTACACTGTTGAGAGGGACATTAAATACACAATGAAACAATGTTAATGTCTCCTGGCTGTTTATATGTGCTGCTGTCTCAGACTCCAGTAGGGTGTGATGACGCCTTGGCAGGGCTGCCTGGCTGCAGCTCTGAAAAATGATATCTGAGCTTCTGTCGCAGCCAGCTACTAAGAGAAAAATACATCATGATTTTTCTTAAAAGCTTAATATGATTTAATGTTTTATGTTGTCTCACTTACAGTACATGGTTTGGCCTGTCCACAAAGGCAGTGTTCAACATATAATTGTTTTACAATTATATTTATGATGTTTTGGTTTAACTCCTGTTTGTTATGGTATAAATGTATATATTTCTTAACCCTTTGATGCACAACATGGGTCTAAAGTGACCCGATATTTATGAGTTTTTATGTTCTATATCTTTGCAATAAATTATTTTCATCTTTCAGTATTCCAGGTTTTCCTTTATTATTTTTTTAATAAAAATCCCCTTTTTGTGTCACTACTCATGGGTGAGAATTTTTTTTGTTCTCTAACTACATAGCTAACTTCTTGGCTAAGTAGCTTGCTAAGCTAACTACTAAGCTAACTTCTTGGCTTAGTAGTTAGCTTAGCAAGCTACTTAGCCAAGTAGTTATGTAATAATACAAAAATGTTTTTTCTTCATAAAATATGAGAGGCAAAATGGAAATAATGATCTGTTGTTATCAAAAACAAGACATTTAAAGAATACTTGGAAGATTCAATCATACAATAAGATAGAGCACAGAAACACACAGCAAGCATTAAATAACATGGGAAATGAATGTGACCCATGCATTAGAAGGGGTGTCCACATGTTGTGCATCAAAGGGTTAATATAGAGGCATAAGGTGACAGAAAAAAAAAGCTCTGTGTCTGGCTGCCATCTCTCAGTGGATGTTTGCACACGACCTGAAGCCAAACCTGGACAAGACTTCTAGGAAGGCATCTTCTATCTGTGACCTCTTCACTACCATTGAGAACTCAGTGTCTCTGACCTGGACTGGGGGAAATTACACTGGAAGTTACCAGCTGTCCTTCCCTTCCAACACTGCTACAACGCCTTCATCCTTAACAATATCAAGGCCATACTTCTGTTCCTACCCCACACTGCAAAAAAAGAAAAGTTGGGTGAACTCAAAATTTCAAGGCAACAAACTTCGAAAAAATTTTAAGTTGGACAATTAAACTAATATTTAAATATTTAAGTTTTGTTTTTGAGTTTGCTCAACTCTGAATTCAACAAAACGAACAAAAACAAAAAAGTTGTACTAACGTATCATTTTACATTGTAATAACTTTTAATCCTGACTTCTGCTAACTTCTGCAATGTGCTGAATTGGCACGATTGTAACGCCACTATGAAATGTCAGCTAATGTTGTGACCACAATTTTGAGTTAGCATTGATACGCTAATGGCTACTCTTGTAGCTGTAACAAGCAGCGCCGCTAGCATCAGTTAGCCGCTAGCATCAGTTAGCCGCTAGCTTTCCCTGATGACCGAATTTCACAACAAAGAAATAAGAGTTAGCAGAACTATTGCCCCTTGTTGTGAACCCCAACTTAAAGATATAAGTAACAACAACTCATCAACTTGTTTTTGGGCAGACAACTGGCTTCCTTTGTTGTGTTAACTTACATTATTGCCCTAAATGTCAATAATTTATATTTCCAAGTTTTACCAACTTAAATCACTGTTTTAGGCCAAAAAATACAAGTTGGCTTTTTTGCAGTGCAGCAGATTCTGATCCAGGCTCTTGTTTACTCACACTAACTACAGTACTGCAGCTTGCTTCTTGCTGATGTGCCTGCATGTGTCCTTCCACCTCTGCAGCTCATCCAGAAGGCAGTAGGTCTTCAGCCTACCCAAGTTCTCCCACACTCTTCCACTTCTACCTTCTCCTCACTCTGCACTGGCTGCTGGTGGCTATTTGGAGCAGATTCAAGACTCTAGTGCTTTCCTTAATTCATTGAATTGCTCAGGCCCTTCCTACATCAAGCATGGTCAACCTACTAACCCCAGTCTGACGCTCTGCTCCTGCCAATGGGCTTGCTCATGTTCAAGTTCAAGTTCATGTTCTTGCATAATTTTTGCAGTAACTGTAAGTCACTTCAGCTAAAAGTGTGAGCTGAATGAATAAAATTAAAGTCCTATGTTTTATCCTAACCATGTTTCCTTGACCTTGATGAAAAGCATCATTAGGTCAAGTAAGATGTGATGGAGAATTTATAATTCGATGACAGTGGAGTTTATTGACATGGATCTACAATGGTGAAACAACACTGTTCTAAAAACTGCCTACTAAAAGTGCTTCTTGATACTTTGCCCCCTTATGTTCTTTCTATGTTGTTTCATGCAGGCTACCAATTATAATAAAGAACTGCAGGCATAGTGTATAGAGTCAGCTAAATACATGTAATGTTGAAGTGAAGTGCAAAGTAAAGGCTGCATGCAAGAGCCACACACATGCAGAAACACACAAAGAAACCTTGACAGCAAGACTAATCTGGCTCTCTTTATTACTCTTGACTCTAACCCTAACATAAATCAAATTATAACCTTAATAGCCTAGACGGAATTGTCCAAAAAGTGAAAGTGAGGAGCATTTATGGGTACAAGTCGGGAACTGGCCTACTTTACTTATTTCAAGGGTGCTGAATAAAAAAAAAATGGTTCCCAAGCGAAATTTTGCGTTTTTGACCTTCTCATTTGCATATCAAAATGGCAGCCAAATTGCCCATCTTGCTCAGTCATTGGACCATATAAATATTCAATCAATATCACTTTTAAATGTTCCAGTTGGTATTTTGCATATATATATAAACATACATAAAAAAGGCACTGAGCCTCCACTATATCCTTGCTCTGACCCTAGACTAT
The DNA here is from genome assembly GCF_030273125.1 of Centropristis striata. Lineage (NCBI taxonomy): Eukaryota > Metazoa > Chordata > Actinopteri > Perciformes > Serranidae > Centropristis > Centropristis striata. The sequence continues at coordinate 30,178,515 of NC_081533.1, forward strand.
AGATCCAGAAACTTAATTTCCTCATCTTGATTGCCTACTAACAAAAAAACTAAGGGGAAATGGTCCAACGACTGTGGCAGATGGGCAATTTGGTGGCTATTTGATACAAATTAGAAGGTCAAAAACTCAAATGTTCGTTTGGGAGCCATTTTTTTTGGACTCAGCACCCTTGAGATCTGTAAGGTAGGCCGGTTCCCGACTTGTACCCATAAATGCTCCTCACTTCTTATAGAAGGCCTTTATTCTGAAATCCGTCTAGACTATAACCCTAAAACAAAGTCTGAACAATCCTTTAAAGAAGTGAGGACCGGCCGAAATGTCCTCACTTCACAAAAATGCACACACACACACACACACACACACACGCACAAACACACAGCCTTGTCTATAGCACCTGGTGGGGACACAAGACTAGAACATGCAACATGGGAACTGCCCTTTCTGAAGGTTCTACAGCCCTGAAAAAAATCAGGTAACATGCTGGAGCAGCCAGAAACACAGATATCACTTCAAATTGTAAATCAGACAAAGTAGAATCCCTCACCTGACCTGGGACCGCTTCGTGGGGACTTGTCAGGTTTATAATGATTTGTGGGGTAATTATATACACACTTTCAGATTTTTCTATCTTCCTTTGGACCACTTGACACACACTCAAGTTGAACTTACTTTGTGGACACACACACACACACACACACACACACAGTGAGGGCAGCATTTACTCTATTACTCTCAGTCCTTTTTTCATATTACACACAATAAGACTGTGTGTTTTGGCACCACAAAAGCAATATTTGTAATACGAGGGGCACAGGAGTCTGATGATCACGTTACAAACCTCAAATGCCGCACTGGAACATTCTGATCTCAGGTTCAGTATGGGGATCACAGATGTATGATAGCACAGCACGCACACATGGGCACACACAGAAACACACAGAAGTACATTTACTCACACATACACACACAGAAAATCCACCCCAAGTTCAAAAGACACTTAACACTTGGCCTGGGAATGTGGCTGCACTGACTAACCACACACTTAGGATTCCTGCCTGAGAGAGGCTCCCGTTACTCCTCTCAGTCTGAGAAACAACACCTTCATTAACACAAACACACGTCACATGGTCAGTAGAAACATGCACATGGCTGGAAACAGGTGAAGATGCCTTTGTCTCGCAGTGACACGTGCTGCTGGTGCAATATGCTCCTTTGAAAAAATGTTTTTATATTTCAATATTGAACGTTAAGCCATGGGGGAGTTCAAGGAGGCTTCAATTCTGAAACAGAATGTAGCTGTCTGTATAGTATATATATACATATACATATATATATATATATATATATATATATATATATAATGTCAGAATTTTCAACGTTGTTCTGAGCTCCAAGTACTGACTTTCAGTGTAAATTAAACACACCAAGGCATTACAGTGGGAACGTGTTAGACCCGCCTTCAAAATAAAAGCAAACACATGTAGCTTTCAAAATAAAAGCACATGGATGTGTTAGCAGAGTCCACCACAGAATTTACAAGAAGACTGTCAAAATATGACACCTTAAATAAAACATAGAAGAATTACATTCTTTAAAATTAATTAAAATATGCAATGATTAAGATGGAACAGTGGCATTAGAAAGTGTGAGAGGCACCAAATTTAGGCTTTTAGGGCAAAAATGTTCTCCGGGGGAGCATGGCCCCAGACCCCCCTACTTTGTTTGAGTCCCGCATCATAGGCTCAGAAAATCCTGACAGACAAGAAAATTGTCCAGCAGTATGTTCAGGGTAATGAAAGGAGGAGAGATGTTTTTGGGTCCTTCATTGAGTCAGCTTCAAGTCAGTAAATTTGTTTGGCTGCACTGGGAATTTCATGTACAAATTTCTTTTTATTTATGTAATATGTTGGTTGTTGTTTACACCAGTAGTTCTCAACCTTTTTGAGTTGCGACCCCAAAGTTAATATGCATGTTGTCTGCAACCCCCGCTCATTGAACAGAATCTCACACGCACAGTTCAGATCACCCAAAAAAGAAACAAAATGACCAAAAAAAAGACACAAAATTACCAAAAAAGACACAAATTGACCACAACATGATCAAAAAAATACACAAAAATGACCAAAAGAGACGCAAAATGACCAAATAAAGACACAAAATTACCAAAAAAGACACAAAATTACCAGAAAAGACACAAAATTACCAAAAAATGGCACAAAATTACCCAAAAAAAGACACAAAATGAGCAAAAAACACACAAAATGAGCAAAAAAAGACACAAAATGACAAAAAAAAACCCACAAAATGAGCAAAAAAATACACAAAATGACAAAAAAAATACACAAAATTCACCAAAAAATACATTAAATGACCAAAAAGACTAAAAACATATTAACACATGAACACTTTAACACAGTGGAGACAGAGCTGACTTCCAAAATGATTTGGCGACCCCAGAAATCATCTCGCGACCGCAATTGGGGTCGGGACCCCCAGGTTGAGAATAACTGGTTTACACTACAGTTCATTTAAAACATTTAAAATAAAGCATATTTTGGTTAAGGCATGGAGTGGAAACATAACTCATTGAGTTGAAATTATTTGCTGACAGCTTTGTCCTGTCCAGTCCAAAAATCCCATCTGCGCCCCTGCCAACCTGACTGAGCAAACCTCCAGAAGATACAAGGCTTCCCACACATTGACTATCTTTAAATCCAGGTTAAAAAACACTGTTGACTGAATCCTGAATAGCCTTTGTGTATTAAATCTTGGCAAATATTTAGTGATCATTGTTTAAATGTCAAATCAAGACATTCTATTATAATTGGGGGAAAAAAGAACCATCAAATTGAAAGTTGTGATAGCCGAACATTTCCTGGCCGTCAGCTGGGCATCCTTTCTAGACATTATAGCATAACGGCCCTATTCCAAAAAAATCTAAAGTCTGTGTTAACTGTGTGTATTCAGCAGCTTCCTACATCCTAAAAGCTGAAGATAAGATGTCAAAAGAATAAGAAAAGCAACCTTGACTTTTGATCTCATATGAGACATGAAACCCATACGATATTGCCATTCTTTATACTGACCTTCGAGCAGAAAGTCCTGAGGGGACATTTTTTTCCCATTTGCAATCAAAGACAGCCTTGATAAAGACTCCTGGCTCTTACAAACATCAAAAGATTTAAAGGATGAGCGAATATAAAAAAAGCTGCGTAAGTGTACTTTGGTCAGAAGATGGCAGTGTAATGTATGACTGTGAGTGAATCCGTCAGAAAACAGTAGAAGAAGTAGAGATTGCGCGAGAAAGAAAAAACAACAAAAAAGAGATAACTTATCAGATAACTTTGGCCGCCCACGAGAGAATGTGCAGAGAAGTTTTCAGCATTTGATTCAAGTGGGTAACTTATAATTGTTCTTTCATGTCGGAATGAGTTAAATGTTCAGTTTCCATCTCCTGTTTAGTGCATTAAGTATATATAAAAAATTAAAAAAAACACCTCAAGCGAGCGCAAAACTTTTATGCACATTTCTTTTTTAATCAAACAAGTTATAGCAAATGTTGGTGTTTCCGTCAAGCTTTTCTCATGCAAATCTTCAAAATATGCATAAAAATTAATTGATGGAAACATGACTACTTTGTCATTGTTAACCATGTCTGGCTTCCTGTCTGGAGCATTCTCCCAATCGCTTCAAAAGCCTGCAGTGAAATTGTCAAGTGTGGTTGCAAAGGTGCAAGTGGCTGTGGTGCAAGGTGCTCATGCAGGAAGGCACACTGGAATTGCACAGATCTTTGTAGTTGCAAATGTAATAGATAATTAAAGTTAAGCTTCATCAATTTAATGTATGCACGTTATCCATTTTTCAGAATACATGCACTGTGTATGACCTATATTCATATATTTTCGACTGCTTAGGAACTGAGTTGGAAATTACATAAATACATGGCCAAAATGAACATATCTATTTGATCAAATAATCATCTAGGGATATTCTCAAGAGCTTTAAATGATTCTTTGACCCAGAAAATGTATTTTTTGACACCAAGATTGACCTTTTAAGTGGCTTGGAAGATATACTGGTTCTCATAGACTTTATATGGGTGCCATATCCGTTCCGGAATCTTGATGAAGTGGCTCCTACCAAAAATTGAAACCTATGGTGATAGAGAGCATGTGGAAAAAATTTGGTGCTTTTGTCCGGCGTGTCCCCTTTTTTTTCGCTAAGCTGCCTGACTACAATAAATAGCCAGCTGGGTAGTTCACCTATTTTATCAATATGCTGTTTTTTTAGTGGTTTCTTTATTCCACTTTAAGAGGACATCAAGTCTTTCATAAGATCCAAGGCTAGGTGACGTTGCTCACTGTTGTTAAATTCAAAGATGCAAATCTTGCCATGGAAACCACCAGAGAAGCAGCTTATTACATGAATTCAGAACGTATCAATTAAAATACAGTTTTTGGACCTGACTTCCCCCATCCCTGCTTACTTGCAGGAGGCGCAGACAAAGCAGCGGGGGTGGTAGGTCTTTCCCAGGGCGGACACCACCTCCCCCTCGATGAAGTCCTGGCAGCTGAAGCAACGAGTCCCATACAGTCGCTGGTAGTCCAGAGTACAGATGTAGTCTCCCTGCCGCACGAAAAAGCCACCCTGTGCCAGTTCACAACCACATACTGTGATGAGGGTAGAAAGAGAGGGGAAAGGAATGAAAGAGAGTAGAAGGGAAAGAAAAAGAGTGAGTTAGATTAGACAAAACTAATGACTGAACACATGAACCTGGTCTCACAGGAATCCGTGAAATAGTCACGGATTCGCTTAACTCAAAATCCGTGGAATAGCCACGGATTCACTCAAATTTCCGTGAAACTGACACGGATTTCGCTACAATGCAAGTTAATATGTTTTCCTATTGGTTTGTTCCAAGTCATGTGACTTTCAAGGTCCCGGCGTTCAGAACAAAAAACATGGCGGACAGTTCTCTCATTTTTTGTGAAAAAAATCAATATTTTGACTTAGTTTCTGCATAAAAATGGATTTTGATCACATTTCTAGTGAGAAATATATGTTTTATTTTCTAAATATTCACTCAGTGAATGTACATAATCACTTTGTATGTTGGAATAGCCACGGGATATGACTGTCATTTACTTGCATTGTAGCGAAATCCGTGTCAGTTTCACGGAAATTTGAGTGATTCCGTGGCTATTCCACGGATTTTGAGTTAAGCGAATCCGTGGCTATTTCACGGATTCCTGTGAGACCATGTTGATTTATTAGACAGTACTACGGCAGACTACACTGTACTCAGGTAAAATACTCTGCTGTGCGATACTATACTATATTGTACTTAGTTATTAATACATTTTATCTGTCACATGAAATCATGGTGCTAATTCCAGTGAAATGCAATCCTGTCAACTACTTCAACTTGTGTAATCTTAGAGCAGAATGTGGCTGCCAGATCGGCACACTGAAAGAGGCAGTCAGTCTAGGATTTACACCTGCAAGCTATGATAAGTTTAGAGACTTTTGGGGACACCAGAGTAAACCTTCAGCTGGATGAGCATGGAATAAGTCTCTCTCCATACCTGGAAAACAATGACAAAGGCTTTTTTTTATATAAATGAACAAGTTTAATATATTCTGGGTGACCAGTTTTATTTTTCCATAAAGGCCCAGCTCTGGAGGTCACGGTTGGCACATGCAAAAAGAAACACACACAGTCTGACCTGCTCTATTATTTCTGTTATTGTTATGCATGTTATGCATGTACGGATGTGTTTATTTAAAGGCTGCACTGTGTCTATTGTTTGGCTCTTAGCAATACATGACAGGAACTCCAAATCACCGTCTCCTCTCATGAACTCACACAATGATTACACACAGTAACCATGGCAACCACATGACAATGACATCACACACCAGCCACACCCTCAGGGGAAATCTCGCTCTATTTTTCCACTCCTTTGGCAAAAACAGTACCACTCCTTTTTCCCCTCAGTCTTTCTTTCTGGAAAAACGACAGCAAAGATAAACGAGAGATGTTTGCATTAGTTGATGTCATGCTCCTTGACTGCTAAGTGAACACACACGCATGCACACACACACACACACACACACACATTCTTGTACTTCTATCTTTGTGAGGACCCTCATTGGAATAGTGAATTCCCTAGCCCCTTACCCTAACCCTTAACCTAACCTTCACCATGACAACTAAATGCCCAACCCTAACATAAACCTAATGGTGACCTTTACCCTAAAACAAGTCTGAACTCTTAAACAAGCCTTTAAAGAAGTGAGAACTGGCCGAAATGTCCTCACTTCACAAAAATGTTCCAGTCCTCACTATGTAGGAAGTACAAGAACACACACACACACACACACACACACACACACACACACTACTATTACTACTACTACTACTACTACTTTCCTCATACTTTTACTTGAGTAATCTAAACTTCTATTTTAAATAGAATTTTGAAAATAAAAAATTGTCTCAAACCTGCAAGGGTGTGTCAGATGTAGTGAAATATAAATGAGGCAGGGAATCGAAATACTTAAAAGAAAATGTTCCTAGTTTCTTTCCTTTCTGGATCCATCAGCCCTTGTTGAGCTGGCCCTGGCTTCCTTTGTTAATTTTGGCCAGGTCACCAGCGTCTTAATATTAATTTATAGATTGTTTTGTACTGTAAATGAAAATAATTTTACTTGAAAACTAATTCTCAGGTATGGCATCCTTTCTAATATTTGGACTTGTCACAAACCTGAGCCAACTTTTTTTGTTGTGGCCCTTATAATAGCACACTTATGTAGACGATTTATGAATGTATTCTACAATCTAAATTCGCATACATTGAACTGAAACATCCACATTTTTCTAGTAGTTATGTAACAATCAAGCTCTCCCACGCCTTTATGCCTAGTAAAAACCTTTAATTGACATTGCTGGGCGACACTTTTTCACACTCACTTTTTCATCGAGCCCTCAAAGGGGTTACGTCGTGCTAATAAAACAACCATAACAATACAAGCAGGAATGTTTTTTTAGGAAGTGGACAGCATACTTTCCAGCGGCTGCTACTGGCTCTCTTACATCCGGTTCAGATGTCTGGCAGTCTGTCTCGGATGAGATAATGCTCTGGGCAGTAACTCTGAAGTAAACACTAGCAGAATGGAAAGCTGTATAAATGAGATGCATAGGTGAAAAGGGTGGCAATCTGAGGGTTCTTTAGTCATTGTCTGATATAACAGTCAAAATACAAAATAATGATTGAATTTGAGTTTTAAAGCATTTTTTACATTTTTAACCAAGTAATATGTTAGTGTAGTAACAGCTTTCTAAAACCATCTTGATCATCTTTATTTACCTAAAATTATTTTAAATGACTTAAGATGGTTGTCTACAGACTTAGCCAGTGCTTTTAGCCAAAGTGACACATCTGAGAGTTCATACAACACAAGTAAAGATCTATTCAAGCTCACAATGTAAATAAGTGCCATGGGGCTAAGATTGAGTCCGATAGCATCACATAGGTGCCAAATGTGCTTAGAAGTGCTTTTCTTTCCCATTATCAATGTCCATTAAGTGTGCAATTGGGGCTTTTGCTCTTCTTAAAGATAAAGAGGGAATCTTCCTGTTCTACAGTTCAAATAGATGTGACTGGGCGATTAAGGCCACATGACCCTTAAAGGTTTAGCTGGTCATCAGTCATGACACCCAAGGTTCATGCAGAATTTGTGGGCATGAGTTGGAACTCAGTCTTAGAGAGGTAACACTAGATGGGGGTCTTTCATCCATGTAGAAATATTGGCAAAGCATGATGAGATTCACAGAGACTGTGAGGTCATCTGGCAGGAGGGACAGAAAGAGCTGGGTATCATCAGCATAACAGTGGTATGAGAAAACATAAACGCAGATTATTGCACCAAGTTAGGGGGTGTATATTCAGAAGGGAAGGACACCTAGCACTGACCCTTGAGGCACCCCCATGGATAAGTTGTGCAGTTTGGACACTTTCCCCCACCAAGATACTTCTCTCTCTCTCTCTCTCTCTCTCTCTCTCTCTCTCTCTCTCTCTCTCTCTCTCTCTCTCTGAGAGGCAGGATGTGAACCAGCAGAGGACTGATGCTGAGAGAGGGGGTTTTGTTGGTCAACAGTAGCCCCTTTCATAGTTGCGTCCGGCAAATGTCCCGCTATATTGCCGGAAAGATCTGTGCCGGCTTTTCGCCTTAGGGCATTTATAGTGATCCCAAGAAGGCGTGATATTCTGCCCTTTCATAGTGTGTCGTCATGGAGCGAGGATGGAGGATAATGGGAGGAGACAATAGTCAGAGCAGTAGCAGTGCTAATAGGCTACACAGTTAGCTCTGTAGCAGTACAGCAGTGTGTGTTCACTTGGCAATCTCTGTTAGTTTACAACAAGCACCAGACACTCTGCGCACAGTTTGCGAAACCGTTTGTTTACGATCAGTGGTGGACACTACGTGCACAGTTAGCCTGCTGATTTGTTTACAATTAGCAGTGAGCGCTGTGCCAAGTCAGTGGCAACAGCAGCAATTGTGCTGCTGAACAGTGATTGGATGATTGCCGGACCAAGTGGCGCGTTTTGGTGAAATGCTGGCGCGTTGTGGCGAATTGCTGGCGTGTTGTGTGAATTTCTGGCATGTTGTGTGAATTGCTGGTGTGTTTTGTGAATTGCTGGCGTGTTGTGGCAAATTGCTGGCGTGTTGTGTGAATTGCTGGTGTATTTTGTGAATTGCTGGTGTGTTGTGTGAATTGCTGGTGTGTTGTGTGAATTGCTGGTGTGTTGTGTGAATTGCTGGTGTGTTTTGTGAATTGCTGGCGTGTTGTGACAAATTGCTGGCGTGTTGTGTGAATTGCTGGTGTGTTGTGTGAATTGCTGGCGTGTTGTGGCGAATTGCTGGCATGTTGTGTGAATTGCTGGTGTGATTTGTGAATTGCTGGCGTGTTGTGGCAAATTGCTGGCGTGTTGTGTGAATTGCTGGCGTGTTTTGCACTTCAGGGCCACCATACTCTTCGCTCCAATGGCCCGTTCATAGTGATCCCGCTTCCAACAATCCCACCAATTGGTGGGATCATTTGATCCCGGCACCTCCCTTGGGCAATTCATAGTGGAAGTGAGACGTTACAGAGCCATAAATGTCCCGGCATGAACGGCACTATGAAAGGGGCTAGTACTGAAGGCAGCAGACAGATCCAGTAGCAGTAGAACTGATGATTGATTCTCTTATAGACAGGGGTGCAGACTCAGTGATCCCGCCAGACTAATTCACATCAAACAGAATGTTCTCTGGAAGGAATACCATGTGGCTTTCTCCACCAGAGCGCCCCGACTTTGGATCGGGCTGCAGAGGAGATAAGGCACGCCAAGTCAGTAACTTCTTTTGAATCACTTCTTAAAACCCATTTTTATAGACTTGCCTTTATGTAATGCTGTCTATCTCAGTCTTGGTCTTCACACAACGGCTTGCCTTGGATTTTTTAAAATGATGTGAAGTTAATGCTCTCAATGCTCTCCTGGTTTAAATTTTTTAAGGGACATGTTTGAATTTAAAGCATCTCTGTTACACAGAAAGAGAATTAACGGGCTGGAAAAGATGGAGACAGACAGTGCAGCTTCCCGTCAGCACATCTTTCAGTCTGTGTATAGTTATACCTGCGCTGTCAGTTGGCACATGGACTCCTCTTCTTACTGTATTATAACAAAGCTCAAGTTGGAGCTCATTCATCATTTAAAGAGCTAACAGTAGCAGAAAGCATTACGTCCTTTTAAACGTTACAGCAAACCCTGCCATTGTTTTCATTAGCAGGAAAGCAGCATGGAGCATATACTGTACATGAAGGAGAAATTACTGGCAAACTAGCTTCTAATGCAGATCAAAAAGTGTCTATCTGAGTGCATAAGTAAGTGAGAGGAAGACGAGGCTCTTTCAGGTTTGTCCCTCATCACTAATGGAAACCATCAAAGCTGTTTTTCTCTCATCCCTCTCTCGTTCATCTTCTCTCCTATCCGTCATTCCCTAATCCCTTATTCACGTGGGGTGTGTTAAAAGGCAGAGAGAGGTTGAATAAATGAGGCAGAGCAGGGTGTGGAAGTCAGTAAATCGGGTTTAATCGAGCGGGGACTGAAGTTCTGAGAGAAGCAATTGCTCAGCAGATCGTAACCAAAGAAAATGTTAAATTCTTTACAAATAATCAACTATTTACTCAGAGTAACGTAAAATCAAAGTGAAATTAAATTGGGTTTTTTTTGCTACTAATTAATTATAGGCTAACCTAAGTGTCTGTTTCGATTTCGTTGGTTCAATATGAGAGCTACCAGGTAGAAGAAAGTTTGATTTTTTTACTCACGACTGATTGATATCAGAGAATGGATTGCTGCTGTTGCAGGACTATCTTTTGCCAACTTGGTCTCACAGAAATCCGTGAAATAGCCACGGAATCGCTCAAATTTCCGTGAAACTGACACGGATTTCGCTACAATACAAGTTAATGACAGTCATATCCCGTGGCTATTGGTTTGTTCCAAGTCACGTGACTTTCAAGGTCCCGGCAGTCAGAACTTAAATAATTAAAATTATCATTATAATTCAGCAAAGAAATTGTCAAACTTGAGAAACAACTGTATTAGCTGTGCAATACAAAAGTATTAAAATCCGCCTTGGAACCGGACTCACAATAGAGAGGAAACAAAATGATGCAACAAATGAAGCGTTAATGCAGCCGACAGAAGTAAAAGGTTCACATAATGCCATGGCAAATTACTCCACAAGACTTGAATGACTTGAACCTACCTACCGTTATGCTTCAGCCAGTCTCTGACAAGCTAACCAGCTGTTTTGACAAGCTAGCGAATATATAGCCTAATATGTTATTTATTAACGTAATCTACAATGTATAAGAGTTTGCAAGAGCACTGAAAAACACGACTAAAGGCTGTGAGGCGGACTAGTGAGAGAGTTCCCATCAGTGATGATGTTTAATGTCCCAGACAACCACCATAGTCTCATTTAGCCACTTGTTAGCAACCGCCTTTTTAAGGACATATAAAAACTAGTAAAAAGTGGGGGTATTTACGAACAGATTTTGTGTCGTCCAACAAAACACGAACATCTCTTCAGCTTGTGTTAACCAGAGGCCTTATTTCAGGCATCTAACCAAAAAAACATTCAAAATCCTCATTGAGTTTGAGTGGGTAGACCCCAAGGCGCTAAAATGCTAACTTAGCTCCTGATTTAACTCATTCCTTTGGCGGCCAATTGATGCAAGTTTTGTTTAATTTCAAAACCATTCCATCTCCACGACAACAGAGGGTGTGTGTACTCACTTGGCACTTGGGCTGCTATTGTCGATGAGATCATGATGCAGCTAATTATTTTTTGTCCTGTGACTCAGTTTAGGATAACAAAATGTATCAGCTCCATGTCTGCATTGCGATAAAACTTGAACTGAAGTGAATCCCAAGAGGGATTGCTCTTTTGAACTCTGGGTATGTGGCGGTAGGGAGTATTGAACCATAGGACTGAACACAGAAGTGTTCTGGGGGCTCTCTGAGGGCAGCATACCTCATGTTTTTGGTAACACTTTCTATGAAGACTACATCTATAGTGCATTATGAGCGCATTCATAGTGAATTATAATGCTCATTATAATCAATCATAATGCATTATGACTGCACTCATAAACACATATAAAGCTTCATGATGCACTATATCAACAGTTATTATCAGTCTTATGAGTGCTCTTGACTGGTTATAAACTACAGGCTGACTGATGAGGCTTATAATACATTACAACTACTCATACTCCTCTATACACACACCTCAACAATCAATTGTTATAAGGACTCATAAGATGCCATAAGTATAAATAAATGATCAATGTATGCTTTAAGTAAAGTGAGGTTCATATAGACGCATCTATAATGCAGTATAGCTAATCATGATGTTTCATTGTTGGAGTTAAGTAAAGTGTAACACATTTTCATGCAATTAAAAGAAGCTATGCTGCATCATAAGTCATTTCGTCAGATACCAAATATAGAGAATTACACTTATGGCATCCTATGAGTCCTTATAACAATTGATTGTTGAGGTGTGTGTATAGAGGGGTATTAGTAGTTGTAATGCATTATAAGCCTCATCAGTCAGCCTGTAGTTTATAACCAGTCAAGAGCACTCATAAGACACTTGGATTTATAAGTCATTATAAGCTATGTTTATAACTGTTGATATAGTGCATCATGAAGCTTTATATGTGTTTATGAATGCAGTCATAATGCATTATGATTGATTATAATGAGCATTATAATTCACTATGAATGCGCTCATAATGCACTATAGATGTAGTCTTCATAGAAAGTGTTACCATGTTTTTTTCTAACAACCCAGTAGTATAGAGATGTAACTTCAGAATTGGGAAACTGTCAAACAACAGCTCAACTCTAATTCTACATAATAAGTAATACTGGAGCTTCTCAGGATATGTTAGGTGGGTATAAAGGTTACACTGCAGTAGGAACTTGATTACAACATTTTCCAAGGCTGAAAGGCAGATCACTTCACAGGAAACTGATTACTTCCATCTCTGAAGGCTTATCTCATGCACTATGAAGCCACTTACATAATGTGAATGCACTCAGAGGCTCTCGGAGGAATTCAGTGTGCTGTTGAATCTGCTTCCTCCACACTGGAAGATCTCAGAGACAGACTATGTTCCTTTTTTCAATTTTAGCTTGTACAGTGAGGGAGTTACATGCTTGAATGGATGGATGTGCAACAAATTTGCCCTTGTGTAAATAAAATATGGTGTATCTCTTTTACTCGTGTACAAACAAGGTCTAGGGGGTAAAAGGAAGTGGATTTAGAAGTCTGAACATGATGTTGAAACTAGAGCTGGGTATTACGCCTGAAAACTTTAGGTTGCAACCAAAGTGTCTACTTAGCATCAGGTAACAAAAACTGACAGGTAAGGAAGACAAGGATTGAAAAGCTGCACTACGACATAACTAAAACTAAACTAATGAATACTTTCATATGAATACTTCATCAAATGGCTATGTGTTATGTAAGAGGAGTTGTAGAAATGAGGTCAGAGATCAAAGATGGGTGTGGTCTGTTGGCCCCCGACTTAATGTCCCTAGCCCATGTTGCAACATTTTGCTGTTGTTTTACATCTGGTCTTTGTCAGCTTTTATGACAATAGTGTGATTTTCTGCCCTGCCCTGATTTACCTCGTGTTTAATCCCAGTTCGTCTTCACTGTCGTCAGTTGGTGTTCCAGTCATTCCCTCAGGTTTTAGAAGTTCCTTAGAAGTTTAGATTACTCAAGTAAAAGTATGAGGAAAAAATATTGAAGTGTGTGTGTGTGTGTGTGTGTGTGTGTGTGTGTGTGTGTGTGTGTGTGTGTGTTCTTGTGTTTCCTACATAGTGAGGACCGGAACATGTTTTAAACCAACAGAGTGAGGACATTTTTGCGAAGTGAGGACATTTCGGCCGGTCCTCACTTCTTTAAAGGCTTGTTTGAGAGTTCAGACTTTGTTTTATGGTTGAAGTTACAATTAGGTTTATGTTAGGGTTGGGCATTATGTTGTCATGGTGAAGGTTAGGGTAAGGGGCTAGGGAATTCACTATTCCAATGAGGGTCCTCACAAAGATATAAGTACAAGGATGTGTGTGTGTGTGTGTGTGTGTGTGTGTGTGTGTGTGTGTCTGTGTGTGTGTGTGTGTGTGGGCTAATCATGTGCATTTAATGCATTTAATCTTGTGGATCTAACCTGGCTCCTGGTTTCTGGTAGTAGTTTTTGCTTTAAGTTGCTTATTGTTTTTTGCTTAAGATTGCTTATTGTTTTTTGTTTAAGATTGCTACTCTGCTTGCTGAGGCTTTATGCTTTATTTGCTTGGTTTAGTTTAAAGTTAAGTTCAGTTTTCAGTCCCCCACTGCCTAGCTATTTTACCTGAAAAGTGGCTATTAAGTGGCTTTTGTTTACAAGTATCTGGGAGTGGCCTGTCCCTTATAACTCTGATTTTAGCTGGTAATTCTTTAGTGCATTTAATCTTGTGGATCTAACCTGGCTCCTGGTTTCTGGTAGTAGTAGTAGTTAAATGACATGAAATGTAATGTAACATGTAATGTAATCAGTCTAGCTGTCCACCGAAAAGGACACTATAGGAAAGAGAACACTACACATGAATTGAATTTGCATGTCATGTAACAATGAGCAGCTATGATTTCACTTTGGAAGATTAAATCATACGGGCACATTTGGTAGAACAAGTCCGGAGACATTTCTTACATTGATACTTATGACATGGTGGTCCTATAAAATATATATATATGTGTTATCTCCGAACATGACTTTGACCTTGACTCTAATGTTTCCCAATGACTTCTACAGTGCGTGTGTGTGAGTGTGAGCAGGGTTAAATATACATGTGCTATGTGCCTTCTGCTATGAAGGTGCGACCTTGACTGCATCTCATGTTTTACAATGACTCACTATCTGTGTGCAAGTGTGTGTGGGGTGAGGCTGGGGGGGGGTCTGTTGTCATTCAATAGAGACCTTGACTTCACAGTCTATTTGAAACAATAAATTCAAGGTTGATATTTCGATTTGCTGATGGTGAAATGGGCTCACCGTGATCCAGACTCCTGCTACACTGTTCTAAATTGCAAGCAGGCATCTAATGAGGCAATAGGCAGGGGAGCTCTAAATCACTGGGTTGCACCATATCTCATGAGGATTTGAGAATTTTCAGCAAGAAGTGACTCTTTAACCCATAAGAACCCAGACCCAAATATACTTAAAGGAAAATTATGAGGGATATACATTAAAGACCAAGTGGACCACATGGAACACATTTATGATGTTTTTAAAAAAATAATACCCCTAAATGTCAAAGATC
>NC_081533.1:30195941-30218441 GCF_030273125.1 Centropristis striata
TTTTATTGTTGATTTTATGTACAGCACTTCGGAGATGTTTGTGTTGTTTAAATGTGCTATACAAATAAAGGGGATTGGATTGGATTGGATTGACAGACTTCAGCTGACCAGGCATGGGACTTTATTATTAAGTCATTGGCCATAATATTGTTTCGGACCTAAAATGTCTTTAAAATAATGATAACAATAAATAATGCAACGACCAAAAATAGTAGTAATCTTTTCGTTTGTAGAAATAGTTCAAAAAAAGAAGCTGTGGCAGTTGGCCATCACACACAGAGACGATTAAGAGGATGCGGCAACTCGCAAGTCATGAGGAGCTTTTCACCATGTTTACCCTAAAAGGCCTACTTGGTAGTCTGGGGCTACCAGAGCTCCACCTACAGCTTTGTGGTGATGTCATAAAAAACTCACTGGCCATGTGTATTTGTTGTTATCGGAGCGGGCAGATTAACATCTAGAGTCTGAGTTACTAGCATACGTTACTATGTAGCACCGTAAGGCCCAAAGTGAAATGTAATTCTGAATTTAAAAGACATAGAGTGAACGAATACATAAGCTCAGTTGTCTGACATGGATAGCAACAACCCAATGCAACAGTCAATAGCAATCCAGCTGCTACTGAAAACAAATGTTTGCTTTGGTGCTAGCGCCACAGCTAATCAGTGACTGATGATGGTAATGGACTGAACACATTTAAAACACTACTATAAGACTACCATAAGCAGAAAACAAAGAGGTACTAACAGACGCTATTGGCAGGTAGCATCCACACTAGCGGTTGATCGATACAGGTTTTTTAAGGTCGATGCCGATACCGATTATTGTGACATCAGCCGATCCCCCGATATGTGCTGCCCATTTTTTGGGGCCAATTCTTGTCGCAGATGTTGCCTTTTCTCCCTCCATTTACATGATAAAAATGACACAATGATAACAAATGTTACACAAGTGTCAATTTAAACAAAAAAAGAAAAATTTATTAACAAAACAAACAAAACATTTTTACAGTTGGATAGCAAACAATGTGTATGTTGTTATAGGGCTCGAGGTGGTGGCGCCTCAGATGAGTCCACATATCTATTAATTTTTAGATTTTTTATTTTGGCATTTTTCATGCTTCATTAGATAGACAGATAGAAAGGGGAGACAGAGGGGAGGACATGGCATGTCCGCGGCAGCAAGGACTCAGCTTTAATAGTAGGCGCTCTACCAGTGTGAACCTCCGGGACGCACCTGAGTCCACATATTTGATGTGTTTTTCTTTTTTGCTGTATCAGCACCCAGCTCACCAGCCTTGCTTGGTGTTGGCTCAGTGAAATGGGCTAATTGATCGGCGAACGCACGCACATATTGGCCGATGCCGATACAAGTAAAAAAACGCAAATGTTAGCCCAATATATCAGTCTACCACTAGTCCACACAGGCCATTTTACCATCACAATAATTTCTAAATTGTTTTATTAAGTTGAAAATGCTGCATTATTCTGCTATAAGGGCAACATCCATGGCTCCTTCTGGTCCAAAGTGGCGCCAACCAGGACCTAGCTCTCAGCTTTGTCCAAGGGCCTGAAACCTGGGCAGTGGTCGCATCTAGACACGGGACGGTCAAGTTCAGCTCTGCCACAGTTGTAGTGGTGCAGCGGGGACATGATCCGCTCTTCATTTTTGACTTGGTATAAGGTAAATATTCTCCGGAGACAGAGACAAAGACAGATGACACATCCAGATGTTAAGACATGGCTTGTAGGGTCTGAACTAGCTCAGTAGGGATGGAAAAACAGCTATGGTCAGTAAAAGGAGTCGTCACAGGTGTAAATGCTAAATGCTTGTTTGCGAGGGCTCCAAAATGGAAGCCCACAGCAAAAAGCTGACTATCCAGGATGTCTAATGAGACTTACTGGCACAAGGATCAACCTCTGGTAAGCAGGTTAGGTTGCACTCATTTCCTCCTGGTTGGTGATGTTGGTAGCGATTATAATATCTGCTGTCGTTGTTGGCTAGCTAGCTCCAGCGCTAAAAACAAGCCAGGTTATGCTAGCAGCAGGTCAAATTGTACTCTCTGAATATCTTACAACTTAAGATATGAATGTCCGATTGCCTAAGTCTTACTATGTTGAAACAGAGATAAAAAAAAATATAAAACAACAAAGATCAAAAAGTGTTGCATAAAATATGGCTATAAACTGAATAGGAACATCAATTTTTCACTTTTTAACTGAGCATATTTATTACAAACAGATATAACCACTCTTGTGTTTGTGAGGGAGTGTGGTGAATGGGTGTGTGAGAGTGTGTCAGATATAAAGGAGTCTTTCTGTATTATTATTCCAACTCTAACACTCTACATTTACTGTTTTGGTTGTACGCTTGCCGTCTTTAGGGTGTGACCACATATTTTACATTTGAGTATTCCAATGCTGTTTGGATGATGTGATGGCCCTTCACCAAGCCCAAAGCAAAAACAGATTAGGGAAAATCTCTGAGTGGTTGCCTGGCTGTTTTGTCTGTACCCTTTCAGCAGACATAACAGGATGTATAGGGAAAGGCACAGTGGTTTACTAAATAAATTACACTTCCTCTACCACACAGCTACCATGAAAACAGCAAACAGACTTCACATTAAACTCTCCAAACCTTGTTGTCGGATGAATTATTTCACGTTGGAAGCAAGGTATCAGTAATCTAAACATGAATCAATTAAACAGTTTGGAATGGAAATTTTAACAAAACTATGACTTTTCTATACGTAAATAGAGTATAACATGTTAATTACACTTTTTATATCATGTTTATTTCACAATAATTGTTTTTTTATTTTAATTTTGTCTTTTTCTAAACGTGTGTTTTGGAGCAAGACAGATTTTTTGCATGGAATCTCTAATGGTGACTCCTTTTGGTCATATTTACACAAGAAAGAAAGAAAGAAAGAAAGAAAGAAAGAAAGAATGAAAAAAAGAAATTGTTGTAAGGCCTGGACCTTTGGAGTACCATATATCAGTATAAAGGTTCTACTGATTCCTGCTTAAATGTTCACCCATTTAACAATTAGACGATTAAATACTGATGACACAAATGTGTTTACCATCCCCTTAAACCCAGATTATTAAAAGCTTGAGCTTTCATCCCTCTAAGTGGGCGGGCCTTTATAATTTTGCTTTATCCACGCCCACTTTCATTAAATGACCCCATTGTATACTTTAACAAACTCCTCCTACAAATTTAACCCAATTGACTTCAAAGTTGGTCAGCACCATTATTAGACCTTTGGGATCAAGAGTTATTGAAAGCTTAACCGATCATCACACTATGCTGGCGTGGCATGGCGGCAAAATAGGGCTTCTCGCCATAAAACACAAGACTGTATTACTTGCCCGTACATTTACCCAAATTTCTCACGTGATGAGGGTCCAGCCCTGAACACACCCACATGTCAATATTGACACACAGTCATAGCATATTTTTAGTAGGTTTCATGTAGAGACACAAAAACATATGTATCATGTGGAGATGCACCAAAAAGCCTCTTGGAGCCATACCCCAAACCCAACAGGAAGTCGTCCATCTTTAATTGAATATGGCATTTTTGGCGTTTTTCGCCTTTTCACGTCACAACGAACGCCTTTGGGATCAAAAGTTATTAAAAGCTTGACCAATCGTCATCGATGTGGGCGTGGCATGGCGGCAAAATATGGCATGCATGATGAGGGTCTATCAATGAACACTTCCACATCACAATGTTTGCAGTCCTTTATGCTTTAATCACGCCCCCTTTCATAACTAGTGAACCGTTTGTCGAAGAGACTTATTTTTGATTTTGAGTCAAGTAAAAGATAAACAAGGATATACTTTAGGTTGGCTACCTTGGGATTCTCAAGTTGCTTACACAGCACACTATGTTTTCAACTTTTTACAGTGTGTTTTTAGTGCATCAAAGTTCACTGTAATATATTTGTTGCTTAAAAGTGTCTTTTTCAAATACCTTTGAATTTAATTCTATTTTAATACCTATTGTCATGGACTCATAGAACCCATTTTTATTCAGATATGTTAGAGTCAGAGGTCAAGGGACCCAGTAAAAACACCCATGGAAGTTTAAGATTTGTTTATTCGTCATTGCATATCACTACACAATGACATTTCTCTCTTCAAACTTTGAAGCATTATTTAGCCCCCTTCCTGACAAGATATCTTTTTTTTCTTCTAGTTTTGAATGACACAAATGTATTTTCTATAGCATTAAAACTAGAGTCCACTAATAGCCAGAACTTATAGAGTCATTGGGGTTTCTTGTCATTGCAGCAGGTAAATCCAGCAATATTTAAACAGTGTAGTGAGGCTGTGTTTACTATTAGCAGCAGAGCGAGGTTGGTACCAGGCCAGTGCTAAAGAGGCATGAGAACTCACATGACTGCAGTCCTCTTCTTTGCTCGGTGTAAATTTCACAAGGCGAGAGGAGAGTTGACGCTTCCTCATTTCAGCCCTGGCACTGTTTGCCCGCTGGCTAACACCCAGACTGGTTGTAATTGGCAGTAACACAGCAATATAGTCAAGGGTCACTGGCTTGATTCTCCTCCAGGTTAATAGTGGGGCAGAGGTGAGGCAGATCTTGATATGTGTGTTTGTGGACTGTAAATGAAAGACTCGAGGAGAGAATGTTTCACCTGATTTCATTATAATCTGGCAAACATAAAGAATGTGCTAAAAGAATAAAACTAACTTCTATGTGAGCACTATACTGTGTTGGACTTGGCTCCTCACACTGACTCAGATGTCTTTTCATCTCTTTGATGTTCAGGTTTGAACTGCAGATTGAGTAATCTGAACCCAGTCAGCCTGCTATGGTTTATTTTGTTTCCACCGCTGACTTCAGATTCCTCCAAGTCCACATCTGGATGTTTTAATAGCAAACTGCCGACCATGACTCCCCACCCAACCCCTGGATAATCAGCACATTTATTAAAATCCCAAATTATAAGCAATTTGATGGGCTTCATTTAGAGTGATAAACCTCCAGCTGATCCATTATTTCTGGTCAGGACGACTGACTCTATGCACAACTGGACCTTAACCCCCCTGTGTCCCTCCCTCATCCCAACCCCTCCCTTCCCTCTTATGTTGTCCCTTTCTGTCTGTCTGTGTGTTATCTTCCTCTTATTCAATTTTTATTATTAGGGCCTCGGGGCAATCGCACCGAGCACTGGTCCCATACAGCAATAGCTGTAGGGACCAGTGCTCGGGGCGAGCACTACTGTTATACTGTGGATTTCTTCTTATTCCTCTTCCGGACGCAATTTCGTCCCGCTACTAGTCCTGCAACTTGAAGAGTTGCAGGACAAATTATACATCAAAGCGTGCGGTTTGATCGGGATCGGTGTGCTATTACTTTTCTCTACAGAATATGAATTTTTCGCGACGCATAACATTACTAGTAAATCTCTGAATAATCTCATCATAGTGTACACACACCGGCAGTAGCCCCCAGTGTGTGTACACTATGATGAGATTATTCAGAGATTTCAAACAATTAATACTAGTAATGTTATGCGTCCCCCCCCCTCCAATCAGATTGTCGCTCACAGGGCCGTGGTCGGGTTATTATTGGAGTAAATAGACGGCTTTAGCCTCTACTCTAAGCATTTCTGAGCGCCGTGAGCGCGTTTATATTGGAGTCATTGAGAACCCAGACCGTTTCATGAACCTGGTCTCACAGGAATCCGTGAAATAGCCACGGATTCGCTTAACTCAAAATCCGTGGAATAGCCACGGAATCACTCAAATTTCCGTGAAACTGACACGGATTTCGCTACAATGCAAGTTAATGACAGTCATATCCCGTGGCTATTCCATGGATATTTTTTCCTATTGGTTTGTTCCAAGTCACGTGACTTTCAAGGTCCCAGCGGTCAGAACAAAAAACATGGCGGACAGTTCTCTCATTTTTAGTGAAAAAAAATCAATATTTTGACTTAGTTTCTGCATATAAATGGATTTTGATCACATTTCTAGCGAGAAATATATGTTTTATTTTCTAAATCTTCACTCAGTGAATGTACATAATCACTTTGAATGTTGGAATAGCCACGGGATATGACTGTCATTAACTTGCATTGTAGCGAAATCCGTGTCAGTTTCACGGAAATTTGAGTGATTCCGGCACGGATTTTGAGTTAAGCGAAATCCGTGGCTATTTCACGGATTCCTGTGAGACCATGTTGGTTTCATACAGACGTGGAAGGGGGCCTTTTGCGTCAGTATCATACGTCTAGCGGTGTGACAAATCATCTGTATTTTACGCATTGGAAGGGCTAACATGTGTACCTAGTTGGGTGGATGCAGTCGCTGTTAAAAAGAGACTGACGATTCCATAAGAGGCTAAAATTGCCAAAAAAACTCACATTGTGAGCTGTGTAGCTGGACTGCAGTGGAGTGTGAAGACTGAACCCAGGGGTCCACTGCCTGCGTGAGTGCACACAGGCCATAAACTCACCAAGCTGCTGACACTGTAGTGACACCAATGGTGACTTAGCAACCACAGTTTGTGTTGACGACAACAGCGGTCTGACACAAGACTCGTGCTGAGAGTCCGAGCTGGGAGGAGCACAAACACATACTCCTATAAAGTACGTCACATGCAGAAAGAAAAAAGAAAATCCAATACCCGCACCCACCCACAAGCACACATAGAACACACGTTTCAAGTATCTAACACTTGCAGCTGCCCAACCCGAAATACACACACACACACACACACACACACACACACACACACACACACACCAACCCCCTCTGTCATACAGTCATTCATACACAATTACAGACACACTATGTAACCCACACTTATCTCAGTAACTGATGAGACCTGACTTCAGTATTGACTTTCTTAGTGAATTTCCTCTTATTGCCAATATATCAATAAAATAGGGCTGACCTGAATGAGCTGTGGCTATTGCCACGCAGATAAATATTTCAATGCTTTTTGGGGTGTTTTTGTTTGTTTGTCTGTTTTTTTTTAAAGAGTGAGACACGGAGCACATCCTGTCCATTGAAACAATAGAAAAGCATCAGAAGAAGAAGTGACTGTCGCAGCAAGGAAGACCCGAGAGGACTGTTAAAAAGTCAAAACCTGATCCCGGCTGTCTTCAGTGGTTTCCACAGGGCTTCATACCAGACTCGGAGCATTTCAGAAGTGGAGTGTTTTGCCTTGCTAGAACTTGCTGACTTGCAGATTTAGTTAATTTGGTCATGTTCCCTTGATATTTCTGCTATTTGTGCTTCTACCATAAGTAGGTAAGAAAATAGGTAAAATGGTAAATGGACCTGCAGTACCTGCAGTAACTATGCAAAGATAAAATAAATAAAATAACTTTCCTTAAAGTTTTCAACTTCTGAAAGCTTCATATTGTCATTTACCCTCTTTTCCATAACATGATTTGATCGTGATTGTTTGAGTATTTTAGTTTTTCTCTTAGAAAACAGTCCTTGTTTTAGCAGTAAATTGCCCTCATTCATTTATGTTTTATTATTTTTAAAGTCCAAAACAATAGGCTTTCTCCCACCCCATTGTGGGATTAATAAAGTAATTAATCTTAAAATACTTGGTCAAACAGATGAGATACATTATTGTGTTTATCTTCATAAAAGTCCACAATCCGATAGTTTTCCCAAAATGGTCCCTGTTAATATCAATTTATCTCTGGAAGTATTTTTTCTACTTCAGAAAAAAGGTAGTTATTACTACTTGCTTTAGTTGGATATTCACAAAGGGTCCTTATTACTGTTGTCTGTTCTATTTGCTATATTTCTGCCAGACTCACACACAATCTTCTCTGAGCTTGTGAGAGTGGTGGGTTGTGCGGTGACGGTGAAAAGGTGAGAAGTGATAGCTGGCTGTTACATACTTTTACAGACGAAGCACTTGATGTGGAAGTGTTTGTTCTGGACCCGGAGCGCCTCTCCTTTGCACGGCTTCCCACAGTTCTGACAGGGGATGGGTCCTCCTCCGCCTGGCTTTTGTTTCTGCTTCTGCTGCTCCAGAGGGCTGTGGACAGCCTGCTGCTGGAACACTGCAGGACACAGGGAGAGAAACAGTTTACATCTTATTCTAGAACATACGAAGCCACACATAAAGACAAATAGAATAGAATAGAATAGAATAGAATAGAATAGAATAGAATAGGATAGGATAGGATAGGATGGAATAGAATAGGATAGGATAGGATAGGATAGGATAGAATAGAATAGAATAGAATAGAATAGAATAGAATAGGATAGGATATGATGGAATAGAATAGGATAGGATAGGATAGGATAGAATAGAATAGAATAGGATAGGATAGGATAGGATAGGATAGGATAGAATTTGGCCTTTCAAAACACTTATCAGGGACCCCTTTATTAATACATCATATTTTTTTGTTTTGTCTCCATGTGGACCAAGCACTGTCTCTTTACTTTACTAACACATAAATCTTGCTCTCTTTTTTTTACCCATTGCTTTAATCCAAAAATATCCAAGTCACTTCGCTTAGGATGTCACATCAGACAAGGATATGAAATTTTTTATTTATTTATTTCTACGTCTTATTTTATTTCTTTGACTCTCCCTCTCCCTCTCCATCCCTATCTCTCTCTCTCTCTCACACACACACACACACACACACGCACACGCACACACACACACACACACACACACACTCATTAGCTACAAAACCTACAGATTCTATTTGAACACTGATATTGCATGAACATCACAATGCTGACAAGTTCCCAATTATTTTCCCAGCAGCTACTCTCCTTTGCTCCACACAGGGTGAAAAATGATAACAGCAACAATGAAAGCCTTAAAACAACACAACTACATCACTGAGGTGGAGTCACACACACTGTAAAAACCTGACATCTCCATCCTAACAGCACCACCGCTACACCTGGCCCTCTGCCCCTTTCATCATAACCCTGGCTAAATATGCTCATATAGTGAACAGCCTTTCAATTCTGACTGGGGCAACCACCAATGAAAAGCCCTTTGTGTTCTCAGGAAACATTTGCGTGGTCAGACCGGTTTCATCAGGCCTCCATAGTTACCAGTAATTGGGCTTGGAGAGAGAGAGAGAGAGAGAGAGAGAGAGAGAGAGAGAGAGAGTATTCAAGAACCCCTTCTCTGATGAACACCCTTCTTTTACCTTTCATTAGGTGTTAATTGTGTGTTTTATTGGCACCATATTTTGAGATTAAGTTAAAGCTACAATGTGTTACTGTTTCTACTCCCTATAGTGTGGAAAAATAAAGGCACAGCCTGACAGATTTTCCCAATAAAGTGAAAGGGAAACTTCATTTAGAGTGCACAGTGGTTAAGGACCAGGCGGCAACCTCCTGGTCTGAGCAGGGAGGCAAACCAGGAAGTGCTTTAAGCTGAATTCTACCGAAAATTCCAGCAGGGGGTGCTAAGTTTGGCTGCAGTAAGATTTCTGTCCATTCATTTCAATGCGAAATGAGAAAACTTCCCACTTGATTTATTACCTCAGAATTTATTTTTAGGAAGAAAATAAAAGACAAAGAATCCTATGATTTGGGGCGTGGCTTTCTTTGATTGACAGGTCACTAACAAGGCAGAGAGAAGCAGAACAATATGTATCCACGGCAACGTGTCAATAAAGTTATATATAAAGTTATATAGATATTAAAAAAAAGGACGTTTACCGGTTGGTCTCCTATAGTATCAGTTGCCAGATATGGTGGTCAGTGATAATTGTATGAAACCTAACAACCTCACTATGATAGCAAGACTGCAGGATGCTACATGCATAACTATGTCTGTTGGCTGTTTTTTGCCAAAAAATATTTTTAGCAAGTCACTCCCACTAAACTGTTCAATTGATATACAGTTTTAAAGTGCGCTACAAGGTTCGATTTTCCAATAATATTCAAATAGTTTCCAGCAAATATCAATGTTCAATGTGTAGCCTATGTGCTGGATGGTGTGGTACCTTATGAAAAGTAAGTGTTTTATGGAGTTGTAGACGTTGTAGTGGTCTGCATGTAATGTGCAGATTCTGTTATTCGCTATTAGCATGCTAAGCAGAGATTTAGCTTTAATCACTTCTTATGTTGCATTACTATGTAATTCAGGGATGACAATAATGTTGCTTTGTGTAATGCCCAGAATCATTTGATATGAGATACTTTCATGCAATATAGTATATCAGCTAATTGGGTTCATGTTAATGTACTTTTAGTGCAGCATACTGCGGAATGTGCTATCTCACAATTAGCATGCTAAGCGGAGATTTAAGCCCTTTCTTCCGCATCAGTTTGATCCATTGAAAACAGTAAAAACAAAACTTTATTAACTGACAGCTTAGCATAATACGGACGGAAAGATAGCATTTCTGTGTTATTTAAGGTTACGCTAGCAAGAGGCATTAGCAACACTATCGCTGCGTGGATTTGTTTGGCCGAATGGCAATTCACACCTTAATCTCCCACTATACAAATACATACTTCTTACGGGCACTGCACTAGTGTATGAAATGCACTCTAACCATGCTGCCAAGCAAATAGCATCTTGGTGCTTCTGTGCTATTTGCAAGTATGTAAATGAGGTTTCTATGAAACTGTTTTGCCTCATTGCAAAAACAGTTAAAGTCACCATCACCGGTGCTATTTGCCACAGGCAGTTGCAGGGAAATTAAGAAAGAAGTCCACACTGCCATTATCTGAGTTGTCTAAACACAGTTATTTTTAGCTATGACACCTTGAAATGAATTAGCTACTTTACTTGGAGATTTTGAGGCAATCGGTTTCCTAACTTTTTTTAAGTAAAGTGAACTTATTACAATTTACAGTGTACAGGTTTAAGTTGGCACCACCACCTATACCCACCATACACTCTCATACAAACACACACACACACACTTGGCTTGTCAGGAGAGTAAAAACAGCCACCAGTTTATCCAGACCTTCTGAGCAACACATTCTTCCACAAGTTTTACGACGACCTCTCACCAACCGGAGGAAACAAAGCCATTTTCAGCTTTTTACAGCGCATGTGTGTATGTTAACATATTCTCCCACACCTCCTAAAATCTCTTACATCATTTTATTTGGCTATAGACCTAATGCCTGACTTTCAAAAGTCTAAAATTCCCAAATGAAATATTTTTTCAAATAGAAAGTGAAAAAATGTACTTAGGTGATATTGAACATTCTTGAGGCAAGTAAATATAATTAAAATACACTACCGGTCAAAAGTTTTAGAACACCCCAACTTTTCTAGTTTTTATTGAAAATCAAGCTTGTTTTTTATTGAAAATCAAGCAATCAACAGCTTGAAAGGGTACAAAGGTAAGTGGTGAACTGCCAGAGGTAAATAAAAAAAGGTAAAATATAACGTACATTTCAGAATTATACAAGTAGGCTGTTTTTCAGGGAACAAGAAATGGGTTAACAACTTAACTCTATGGAGTCTTGGGCTATTTTGTCCATTTTTTAATTCTTTTCATGTCTTTGTAAGTCATTTTGTGTCTTTTTTTGGTCATTTTGTGTCTTTTTTTGGTCATTTTGTGTCTTTTTTTAGTCCTTTAGTCCAACATAAAATGTGATTTTGAATCTTTTTTTTTACTTTCAAAACACTATCATGCTCAATAAAGAATTTTAAATGTTGCAAATGAGCATTCATTTCAGAGTACACTGAGACATTAAACTGCATCATTTTCAAATAAATTCTTGAAAAGTTGGTGTGTTCTAAAACTTTTGACCAGTAGTGTATATTCATGGAGTTTTCTTTGCATGATGCTAAAATCCACAGAGCAGCTTTCATTCAATCCATATGTCTAGATTACCATCTGATCTCTGACTTGAAAATGTGCCAGCTTCCAAATTGACTTAAGACATATAATAGGGGAAATAGGGATTCTGGAAATTGTTGCCTATGTTCTATTGTCGGTAGAAGGTGGGGCTTTATTGAGTTGCATGTGGGTATGTTAAGCAATAAAGACAAGAATTTAGGAGGGGAGAGTCTTTGTAAAAAAAAAAAAAAAAAGAGGTCTGAGGCCGAGTTGATTGCAACCATGTGGAAAACACAAGCGTCTAAAAGCGAGAGGGTTGGGAGGAGCATATCGGCAGCAGGGATTGGTAGTCACAGGGGAGCCTGGAGGGGCTCTGCCTCCTGATCTACCCAGTGTGCATGGCTATACCCTTGCACCTGTTGGGGGAGATCAGTGTCTTTACTTCCTGTTCAAACAGCAAATAGAAGAGGAGGGTGGAGATGAGACGATACAGGAGATGATCTGCTGGGCCAGATGTAGAAACCAACAGCCTGTTCCAGACATTCAGGCTGCCGGTAACCAAGACAGTTGTAATGGCAGTAATGGCCTTGGGTAAGGGTCCAATAACTGTGGTGAGCAGCTATTTACATTTGATACAGTTAGGTGACAAAATGAATAACGAGTGGTCCATTCGATCTATGGTGAATTGCTGCTTTCACGTCATTCAAAGGGTTTTTGGCAGGGCGGCAATTTGCATCTTAATGTTTCAAGCAAGGTTGTAATAGTTTTGGATTTTTCTTTAGTTTTAGTTTTAATTTCGTTGTGAATTTTTGTTTTCAAATTCAGTTTTAGAGTGAGCTTTTTAGTTTTAGTTCAGTTCTTATTTTTTGAAAATGCTTAGTTTTAGTTTAGTTTTTATTAGTTTTAGTGTTAGTTTTAGTTTTTTTTAATGGGCTATATGTTGGGTGCCAGATTCATAAAATGTTTTGCCTTTATTTCCTTTGGTTTATCCATCTCAGCCCCAATAAGGTTATTAACTCTTACAGTTCCAGGTGTTTTGAATTTTGGTTCTAGTGTAAACATCCCAGTCTCAGTAAACATATTCACCATGTGTTGCATGTTAAAATAGAAACACTGAATTATGAATGGAAAAAGTTGACAAAAAAACGAAAACTAAGGACATTTTCACGATAATTTTAGTTAGTTTTAGTTAGTTTTGTAACACCACAATACAGTTTCAGTTAGTTATCGTTTTTTTAAAAACTCTAGTTTTTATTTTTATTTCAGTTAACGAAAATGTTTTTTTCAATTCTAGTTTTCGTTATTTCGTTAGTTTTCGTTAACTATAAAAACCTTGGTTTCAAGCATTTAAAAAAAATCCAAATAATCAGGGTAACAATCTACATTTTGCCATAACTACATTTTCCCCTTAGTCTGATGAGGATGGTACCATCCTCGCTGTGTCCTCAAGTCCAAGTCCTATTCTTAGTTTCACATAGAGCTGGGCGATATGGCAAAAAAAATGATCACAATATGTTTTTTTATATTGTCCGATCTTGAATATCATCACGATTTTTTTGATTGTTTTTAAACTGCCACTTTCAAAGCATCTGTACTGAAAACTAAAGACACTAGAGATTAGTTCAATATGTTATTAACACACAAAGTAAATTACAAAGCAAATTAAATAAGCTGAGCACAGAAAAATATAAAAACAATTTTTACTCAACAGTACAACAAATATTGAAATATATAAAATAACTCAGTGAACTACTTTACAGTCCTGAGTGTTTCTGCAGGTATAAGACCCAAAATAAATAAATTGTGAGGTTTGTTGTTGTTAGAAAGCCCGCGCTATTAATGTTTTGCTAACTTGTTTATTGAACTAAGTTCCATTCAGTAATATCTTGTTTCTCCGTAAGTTTCTATATGTCCCACACCCTTGAACGTACCATAGCCGTTCCATCGCTATTGAATGCACCATACCTGTGTGTGAATTGCCGTGCTGTGAATATTAGTATCTCTCGATACAGAGGTGGATAGATTGTAATTTCCTTTGCTCTTTCCCAACATTCACCTGTCCCTCCCTGGTTTATTGCTCCAAGTCATGGCTTACATCATCTATTTCTCTGCCCGCAGCTCCACGTTCGGTCTTTCTGTTTACTTCTCTGATTGGCTGTTGTCACGCACATTTCCGACCTGTTTGATCGAGTAAATATGTTCACAGCTGATCACCGTAATCGACCTGAAATTTTTCGCGATCATATAATCGCCTAGGCCTAGTTTCACACTGTTTATTCTAGCAGGATGGCTCCCACATTTACAAATGTATCTCCCAGCATTCCAGAACCAAGACATAACTGAAATAACTGAAAACATGTCTTGTATTTTAGATTCCTCAAAGTAACCACCCTTTGCTTACTAGAATATAAGACATGTTTTCAGTTATTTCACACTTTTTTATTAAGTCCATAATTCCACATGTGTTCATTAAAAGTTTTGATGAATCTACAATGTAAATAATCATGAAAATAAAGGAAACGCATTGAATGAGAAGGTGTGTCCAAACTTTTTGGCCTGTACTGTATTTTGCACCAATAATTTTCTGACCTATTCTACCAACTAGTAGTAAAGAGGTTAGACGATTTCAATGTTCTGTGCTGTTAAAGGAACACTCCACCATTTTTTCATATTAAAACATGTTATTCGGTCAAGTAAGACGAGTTGATACAGACCTCTTGCGTCTCAATGCGTGCACTCAATCACCCTGGCGCGCGGCGCCACTTGGCTAGCACTTAGCTTAGCCCAGTTCATTCATTAGGATCCAAACAGATGGACAGTAAGCAGCGACCAAACTCCTACACGTTTTCCCTATTTAATATGGCGGAATAGCACTTGGGAGCACTTCGACTCGGCGCAGTAATATCATCTCTTCCGCTCCCTTTCACTTCCGTCAGGAGTGATGATATTACTGCACCGAGTCGAAGTGCTCCCAAGTGCTATTCCGCCATACATTATAGTTATCCTTTTTATCCGCTTAGAAAAGCGCCACGTCTTCTCTTTTGTGTCGCCATACTTGGTCGTTTAACTACTCGTGTAGCTGTATTTAAATAGGGAAAACGTGGAGGAGTTTGGTCGCTTCTAACTGTCCATCTGTTTGGATCCTAGTGAATGAACTGGGCTAAGCTAAGTGCTAGCCAAGTGGCGCCGCGCGCCAGGGCGATTGAGTGCACGCATTGAGACGCAAGAGGTCTGTATCAACTCGTCTTACTTGACCGAATAAAATGTTTTAATATGAAAAAACGGTGGAGTGTTCCTTTAAGGAATGGCAAATGAGAAAAAAAAGAATGTTTTCTCTTAAAAGATTGAATAGGGGAATAAGGGAGTGGACGTGGCTGATGTAATGGGTGAAGTAATGAATTTCCTTTCTATAATTTATAAAAGAGAGTAACTGTGCAGTGTGCAGCAGCATACAGAGCCCCTCCCCCTCCCACCTCCCCCTGCTCGGGCCGGTGCCCTTTCCAGTTGTCCATATCATCAGTCAGCCTTTCTGGTGTCTGTTCTCTGGCTGACAGCCACTTCTGATTTCGTTGTCCCAAAGGTCACAGCCAGGCAGGCAGCTATCTGAGCAATGCAACACTACGTGTCTGTGCAGCATACAGTCACACCACTGGAAGCCTCTGGAAACACACTGACCAATGATGTAGGTTTGCAGCGTACCACCCATGCTCATACACTATAAAACTGCCTAAACATAGGCATGTGGCTTCATCATTAGGATTTATTACAGCTCTCTTTTTGAGAAAAAACAGAACTGAAAGACACGTTAACAGAACATGTGTGTGAACTGAGAAGCTCCCAACTCATCAGAAGTCCACCTGATACGGCATTGTCATCAGCATATTAAATAAATAAAGACTCATTAAAAATAAAAAAGTAATGGCCCTAAAATGGATCCTTGTTGTACTCCCTTCTACATCTTTTTTTTTTTTTTTTTTGCAAAAGTACATCTAAAGACCAAAGAGAAGAAAACAAGCAGGTGCTCTGGCAGCAACAACACACAGGGCCAACATGTTCCAACCTTCCAATTTCGCTTAACTCAAAATCCGTGGAATAGCCACGGAATCGCTCAAATTTCCGTGAAACTGACACGGATTTCGCTACAATGCAAGTTAATGACAGTCATATCTCGTGGCTATTCCAACATACAAAGTGATTATGTACATTCACTGAGTGAATATTTAGAAAATAAAACATATATTTCTCGCTAGAAATGTGATCAAAATCCATTTATATGCAGAAACAAAGACAAAATACTAATTTTTTCGAGGTACGTAACGTACATTTTGTTTTGTTTTTTGCTAGCCAAAACTGACATCCCAGTTAATGCTAACATGAATTAGCAGCAGCTTCTCTCAGTCAGGTTGAGGTGTAGAGAGGCTGTAGTCAGTGATCAGATCCCTCTCCTCCTCCACAGTCCAAATATGGTCTGATCCCCGTATCGGAAACAAGATGGCGACGAGTGTAATGCTGAACTCGAGGCTTACAACGGGCCACAAACCAATGGGTGATGTCACGGTCACTATGTCCATTATTTATATACAGTCTATGGATAAAACTGAGATGGAAACGATTTTTGCAAATAATTTCTGACAAAGCAAACCCACCACCAGTATGGGTAGCTGGGTAAGGGATTTGTTCCTATTCAGCTCCAAGGCCTGGCTCGGTGTCTGCCCTCCAATAATCCCAGGTGTTGGACAGAGATGAGGTCAGGAGTCTGTGCAGGCCAATCAGTTCTTCCAAACCTAATAGAGAAGTTGGCTCTGCAT
This sequence comes from Centropristis striata, assembly GCF_030273125.1. Classification (NCBI taxonomy): domain Eukaryota; kingdom Metazoa; phylum Chordata; class Actinopteri; order Perciformes; family Serranidae; genus Centropristis; species Centropristis striata. The sequence goes on from NC_081533.1 coordinate 30,212,539, forward strand.
GCAGGGACACTGACATGTTATAACAGGAAAGGGGAAAAAAGTGCCAAGTATGTCATCAGTATGCCCATATTTTTTAGTCGTAGAGTGCAATATCCCTGTTGGAATTTTGACATAGCAGAGATGATCTGATTCCTTTACTATATGAAATCAAGAGATGGATAATGTGCTTTTTATGCTGATTGGACGCTGTTTTTACTTGAGGCAACTACATGGAAATGTTGTAGTAGAGCCAGCTGCAGTAACACGTGAGATCCAATCTGTAGGCAGTGTTTGTTTGTTTGTGAACCACGTGGAAGGAACTTTCACTGAGTCATCTCTCACAGGAATGGCAGGAATCATGTTTTCACACAAAGACCACATTCATTAGACAGCACACTTCACTTTCAGCCACAAATACAAATGAGGACAGATTTGTTATTGTTAATAATGTTTATGGTTAGTTAGTATAAATAGTTTAAATTGAAGTTTGTTAGCATGAGTAGCACCATTTATACTAATATATCCAGAATCAAAACAAGCTTAAAAGGAAAACAGTTAACTTGGTTCATTTCCTACACCTCTCTGTTTATCTGACATGCCCTTGTCTTTATAAGGGCTGAGCCAACAAGGGTGCACTGGTGTCATTTGGCAGTGGGGTCAGAGGTCGGCTCTCTGTAGTGCTTGACCTCAAGGTCAGACATAAAATGCTGTTGGGGTCAGATTGCAATCGTGACAGCACAGGTGGATGTCAGGGCTCTCACTGCAAAAAACATGTGTCTAAAACTAAGATAAAAACACTAAATCTGAGGGAAGTTATCTTGCTGCATGGACAGATAATTTCACTTGACAAGATTTCTTGAATTAAGATTGTTAAATCTAGATATAAGCATGTTAAACGCTTAAAATAAGAAATTCACCCTTAAAACAAGATAAATGATCTAACACTTCTAAATCTAATTTTTTTAAAATCTTGGTAAGAACCAAATAATTTGCCATGCTGAGTTGGAAGAATTGACATTATAAAGTTGATTCTGTATCTATAGTTATATAAGTGAGGTGTTCATCTTCTGTTTGTACTGCAGGACTTGTTTTCAGTGAACCAGGCATGTAGGCTCTCTTCCTGAACTAATTCGATTGGATTTAGGGTGCAAAGGATTTGCGCATCATCACATTTACTTTTTTGGAATCATGGTTGCGCTGTGGATTTTATTAATAGCATTTAAGTGCCATAAAGAGGCTGTTCTTTCTAAGTTTAGACATTCAACAAAAAAAGTATATTCCATAGATTTTGGAGGCAGACAGACCTCAGTTTTTGTTGTGTACAGGATGATTCAGTAATTTGCACATGTAGCTGTGTTTTCATGTTATATATGTAGTCCAACAGACTTTCTCGCCAAAACATTGTGAGAATGACAACATGCAATATGGTAGAAAGTAAGCTCACAAGATGGATAAAATTACAAACATTTGTTCTTTAATTTTAGTTTTGTTACAGTTAATGTCTTCATAAGAAGTTCTTGGAAATTGGCTTTATGCCATCCTCAATGCAATGCAAAGTGATATTATTCAATGGCACAAAGTAGTGTTTCCTGGACATTGTACTGCAACTTTCTCAGTATATTTGCAATGCATTCCAACACAGATGAGAAAAAAATAAAATGATTTTCTTCATGGTACTGTGAAGAACCCCTGCAGACCGGTTCTCTTTAGCAACACCTCAATGATTTTACACAGAACATTCATAACAATTTGTCTTTTAATTGTTTTGAAATGGAAAGTAGAAAAACACCATTTGTTTATTCAGATTCATGATCATTTAGGTAATATTCTATTATGTCGTACATTCATTGGTTTGTCCATAAAAATAAGGGAAACACACAATTTACATTTCCATGTCCATTTTTTCACGTGTTTACTAAACAAAAAGTGAAAAACTCCAAGGTCAACAACTTAACCAGCACATAGTACTCATGCTGTGGTAATGTGACCATTTGATCCCCTGCCCACCCTGCTGTCTATGCAGATGGTTCACAGCAGGAATACTGCAGAGGACCATGGGATCCCCCACAGCGGAGGGAACACTCTATTTATAGGAGGTGCTGGAGCATGGCTTATTGAAAAGGCATTTGAGATATAACTGCTCGTGTGCTCCACTGTGAAATGGACTGAGATTAATATTTCCCCTTATTGTATATGCCTTCAAGGGCTTTTAATATCAGTGTATTAATGTAAGTTGTTGTACTGTACACCGAGAATGTTTTTTCTCTACTGTTTTCAGTGGAACCTGGTCTCACAGAAATCCGTGAAATAGCCACGGATTTTGCTTAACTCAAAATCCGTGGAATAGCCACGGAATCGCTCAAATTTCCGTGAAACTGACACATTTTTAATGAACAAAATGTTCAAATAAATTATTACTAGCCACCTGTCAATCAAAGGTAGCCACGCCCCAAATCATACGATTCTTTATCTTCTATTTCCTTCTAAATGGGGCCATTATTAGAACTATTAACATCAAATTGTCTTGAAGAAGATTTTTTTACTAGCGATTAAGACCATAGTGTTGTCCTAAAAAAAATTCTGAGGTAATAAATAGTGTGAGAAGTTTTCTCATTTTGCATTGAAATGAATGGACAGAAATCTTTCTGCAGCCAAACTTAGCGCCCCCTGCTGGAATTTTTGGTTTGGTTTACCTCCCTGCTCAGACCCGGATGTTGCCGCCTGGTTTTCTCGCATTGACTATTTTTCTAAAAAGACTTAAAAAGCTTTCTTTATCATGTGAATCTTAAAAATGTGCAGGAGAACTGGTTGATTGAAACACGACTTATCTTCCCTAACCTTGACCAAACAGTTAGAAAGCTGGAATGTTAAATTGACATTGGATGCTTAAAGGAACACTCCACCGTTTTTTCATATTAAAACATGTTATTCGGGTAAGTAAGACGAGTTGATACAGACCTCTTGCGTCTCAATGCGTGCACTCAATCGCCCTGGCGCGCGGCGCCACTTGGCTAGCACTTAGCTTAGCCCAGTTCATTCATTAGGATCCAAACAGATGGACAGTTAGAAGCGACCAAACTCCTCCACGTTTTCCCTATTTAAATACAGCTACACGAGTAGTTAAACGACCAAGTATGGCGACACAAAATAAAACATGGCGCTTTTCTAAGCGGATAAAAAGGATAACTATAATGTATGGCGGAATAGCACTTGGGAGCACTTCGACTCTGCGCAGTAATATCATCACTCCTGAAAAATCTTCTCCCCTCAGGAGTGATGATATTACTGCGCCGAGTCGAAGTGAGACGCAAGAGGTCTGTATCAACTCGTCTTACTTGACCGAATAACATGTTTTAATATGAAAAAACGGTGGAGTGTTCCTTTAATGAAAAATATCTTTCTTCTTCTGTGATCATGTTAGCACTATTGAGAATTTGACTCATTGTTCTTGGTTTTATTGAGAATTATCAGCAGAGAGAAAGACAGAGAAACAAAGACAAGAGGAGAAAGTAGTGGCTTAGACTGGGCTTGGGGACAATGACATGGCAAAACATTCAAGCAAAAGAAAAACAGAAAATCACTCTCATCATTACCCTGTCTGGTGAAAGTGCTGTATCACAGCAGGGACCATGTGACTGCAACACAGATGCTGTGATGCAGCAGAAAATCTGTGAGCAGCTGAGCATGACACATACACGCATGTGTGAAAGATGCTGTGCTAATTAAATGACTGTTCAAGACAGCTGATTGGGAGGAAAGCGAATGCCAAGGAATGAAAGAGAGGGATCGGAGCTGCCTGGTTGCAAACCACTCATTTTAAACCAGAAAGAAACAGCATGACTCATGAATCGAGCCTCTCTGTAGAAAGCATTGTGTCAGCTGTTTAAGCTGAGCTGGTACAGAAACACTGGCAAATGCGTAGCAGGTTTAATATCTGAAGGAGAGAGGCCAGTCCAAACATACAGACCATGTCAACATCCACAGCTCACTGCTACTATACAGAGATATATTCTACACTCATATACACTACCAGTCCAAAGTTTTAGAACACCCCAATTTTTCCATTTTTTAATTGAAATTCAAGCAGTTCAAGTCAAATGAACAGCTTGAAAGGGTACAAAGGTAAGTGGTGAACTGCCAGAGGTAAATAAAAAAAGGTAAGCTGAACCAAAACTGAAAAATAATGTAAATTTCAGAATTATACAAGTAGGCCTTTTTCAGGGAACAAGAAATGGGTTAACAACTTAACTCTATGGAGTCTTGGGCTATTTTGTCCATTTTTGAATTCTTTTCATGTCTTTGTAAGTCATTTTGTGTCTTTTTTTGGTCATTTTGTGTCTTTTTTTTAGTCATTTTGTGTCTTTTGGTGTCTTTTTTAGTCATTTTGTGTCTTTTTTTGGTCATTTTGTGTCTTTTTTTGGTCATTTTGTGTCTTTTTTTAGTCATTTTGTGTCTTTTTTTAGTCATTTTGTGTCTTTTGGTGTCTTTTTTTGTCATTTTGTGTCTTTTTTTGGTCATTTTGTGTCTTTCTTTTAGTCATTTTGTGTCTTTTTTTAGTCATTTTGTGTCTTTTGGTGTCTTTTTTGTCGTTTTGTGTCTTTTTTTGGTCATTCTGTGTCTTTTTTTAGTCATTTTGTGTCTTTTTTTTAGTCATTTTGTGTCTTTTTTAGTCCTTTAGTCCAACATAAAATGTGATTTTGAATCTTTTTTCTACTTTCAAAACACTATCATGCTCAATAAAGAATTTTAAATGTTGCGAATGTGCATTCATTTCAGAGTACACTGAGACATTAAACTGCATAATTTTCAATTAAATTCTGGAAAAGTTGGTGTGTTCTAAAACTTTTGACCAGTAGTGTACTTTGCACTGAGTAAGTAGAAGGTCAATTTTATATGAATGTATTCATTGCCATGGTTCACTGTGCATTGACAGAAAGAAGTTAAATATGCCTACCATTCCATGTCTTTACTATTGTTATAAATTCGACCTTTACATTAAAATTATTAGAAAGATAACTGCCAGCAGGGTAATGCTGGTCAACTGACTAATACACAGATGGTTTATTTACAGGTCCAGAATAGTGACGGGCGTCGCTTTGACTGCTGACACCCAGCCAGCCATGACATCACACACCCAGGATACACTGTCTTGGCTGAGACTGAGACACAGCCTAGCGCCTGAACTGAAGTGTCTGTGTGCATGTCTACACTACATACCTGTAGGTGTGTATGCATGTGGAAGTACGTGCATAACAGCATTTTCATTTTTGGACATTTTTGCTGTTGGTCATAGTTTTAATTTATTAGAACAAGACTAAATACTGATATAAAATAATTTAGAATGTATTTCTGTCCAGTACATCAATGCCAAGTATGTGTGTTTGTGTGTGGAAGCATTTGGCCTGTGTGTGTGTGTGTGTGTGTGTGTGTGTGTGTGTGTGTGAGGCTAGTTTTACATGGAACTGGGTATCGGTCAGCTGTAGAAAGTACATTTACTCAGGCCAATAGATTTTCATTCTGAAATAAGACAACCAAAATTGGAAAAAAGAGCTGTTTCCCAATTTCCATTCATTTATTGATAGGTAAAAACAACAAATGCATGACCTTGACTATAAGTACTTGTATCCGTGCAAAGTTTGTCACTACTGGGGAGGAGATGTTTCCCTAAAACCTGAGATTCAAACTTACGCCAGGTAAGCTGGATTTGGTATGTCACAAAACCAATTGCTGTCTAATATGCAAAAGCAAGAGCAAAAACTTGAAACCTTCAGCGCAGAACGGACTTGTCAGTTCATGGAGTAAAAACACACAACAACATTGTAGCAGATATTGTTTTAAGTTTCAATATCACTAATCATGTGTCAGCCACTGCCACTTATAAGCTAATAGCTTAAAGATGCTAACGACACATACACTCCTCATTT